>NC_035448.2:136847368-136966836 GCF_002127325.2 Helianthus annuus | reverse complement strand
ACGGTTTGGTCATCTAAAACTGGAGCTTGCACGACATGATATCACTTATTCTCCGGAAGAACTTGTTGATAAACTGTTTGATTCATTACCAGACGAGATGGATTGGAGATATTATGCGTTGATGTTGAAGAACACTATTGCTCCTGAAGATTTGAAACCAGATGTGGTGATTGAAAGACTTGAAAGCCATGAGCTAGAGTTGAAGAAAACATACAAAGTTAATCACTCATCTTATCAGCAAAATCTGGATTTGTACTATCCGAAAAGCTTGATGCCGAAAGCTACTTCTCCGAAAACTACATTTTCTGCTGAGAATGTCTCTCCAGCAAGCAAAGAAGGTCAAAGCAGTTCAAGCAGTGGAAGCCACAGTGGTTATCACAGTGGATCTACGTCTTCTGCAAATCGTTCTGATGCGAAGTTTTCATGCAACATTGCTATAGATCTGAAGAACGCACAAAATTTTGATGAAGAGTCGGCCAAGCAACAAATGGTTTTTCTGGCATCTGTGCTAGAATCTTATGAAGGGTTGGTGGCTGGTAAGATTGGGAACACAAATCTGACAAAGGAAGACTATGATCAGATAGACCCCGAGGAAATGGAGCTTATTGACATTCGTTGGGCAATGGCAAGTGCTGTTCGACGTGCTCAACGTTTCATGGAAATTACTTGAAGAAAAACGATTGGTGGTCCGTCCACAAAGTTGGGATTCGACAAATCAAAGGTGACATGCTTTAAGTGTAAGCAGAAGGGTCATTTCAAACGGGAATGCAGAAATGCATATGCTGATGAGTCAGAGAATCCATTTCGAGACGACTACTACAAAAAGGCAATCTACCATCAGAATAAATCCGAGCCGCCTAGATTGAAGCAGTCTGATGATAACAGAGATAAATCAAGGGCTTTGGCAGTGATTTATGATGACGAGGGGTACGATTGGAGTAAAGAAGTGTTACCGGAAGAAGATGCGGTTGGTTACGCATTCATGGCAAATGATGATGAACCAATTCCGTGGAAAGAAGATAGAACAGAAGAGCAACAATATTGTTATCGAAAGATGATTGCTGAAAACAGAATTTTGAGGATCTCTCGTGTTTACCTGGAAGCAAGACGAGCAAATAGATGGGATCCAGATAGGGAATGTTATCTTGATTGTTATGGAAACATTGCGATTGATGACAGCACACTTGATATGGAAGCTATAATCAAGGAGATTAAAGAAGATGATGAGTATTGGCAGCACAAGTGGTGGGGAACACCAACGTCAAAGATGATTGAAGAAGAAAAAGAGAAAGAGAGAAAGGAGAAAGAAGAGAAAGAGAGGAATGAAAAAGAAGAGATTGAGAAAGTAGAGAAGGTTGATACTGGTTTGATCGATACTACACAGGAATTGACAGTTGAGAACATGGGAAATATGACTGACAAAGTGCTAGCTGCAAAAGCACTTGAGGTAGATCCTGTTTCTGTTACTGAGTCAAAGGATCAGGTCAGTCAAAATGTGTCAATGAATGTGTCAGGAAACAAAATAGATGGAAATGCTGATTGCAAAAATTGCACTAAACAATGCAATTTTTGTAGCACTGTCACGTACCTGAACAGTGAGAAAATTAAGATTCTGACAACGAAGGTTAGAAATGTTGAGGATCAGATTCTCAGTCGTGACAGAACAGTAAAAGCTTCAACTGAACGAATCAAAGAATTAACAACTCAAATTGAAAATGATAAAACTGAACGAGAGAAAATTAAATGTGAAAATGAAAAGTTAATTCTTGAGAATCGACAAATTTCTGAAAAGTTTGAAAAATTAAAAAGCATTGTCAAAGATAGTGATGATCGAAATGGTAAAACGTATAAAGAAAATGAACATCTGAGAGCTGTTTTGAGATTAAAAGAAGAATCAATTAACAAACAACTGGATGAAATTGCTAAACTAAAACTTAAAGTTCAGGAAATTGAAATTGAAAATGAAAGAATTCAGTTAAAATTAAACAGCTATAGCTCAGCTAGCTTTGTTTTGCAGCATATCGTTCCCAAACCTATAGGAAAAAACAAAGCTGGTGAGGATGTGTTTTCTGATGGAACGGGTGTAGGGTTTCACAAAGTTCCACCGCCAATTTTAGACAACTACACGAAAAAGCAGTCTAGTTTGGTGGAAATTGAGGAAGAAAGTGATGTTACACTTCCTGAGAACATTGATGTCACGTTCACGTCTTCCAATGAAGAGGGTGTCCAAAATGATGTGGTGAAAAGTGTGATAGACAAAGTGCTTAAGCCGGATTGTGACACTTCTGAGGAGGATGGGTGTTTTCTAGATAAATACATTCCGAAGCAAAAGTCCAAAAACAACTTACATGATGAATCTGATCTTGTCATGTACAAGATGTCGGGATCGGATAAGTTGTTTTCGGATTCTGAGTTTCCATTAGAGAATGTTAATTTGAACAAATTGACAAATGTTTTCAAACTGGTCGAAGTCGAATTGTCAGCAGTGAACAATTTGAGTCGAAAGAAAGAGAGGGTTTACAACAAGAAAACTGTTTATCCACCACGTTTTTACAATAACAACAGAAACAATTGGTCGGGTGGTTATCAGGGGGGTAAACCATTTCAGAAAAGAAATGTTGCAAACAAGAGGTTTGTTGAAAAGAAAAAGTTTGTGAACAGTTCAAGTTCACTTGCTGATGAAGAAAAAGAAATTTTTACAAAATCAAACAAAGAATTTTTTGAGAAGAGAGCTTCACAGGCCCAGTCTGAAGGCACGAGTAGGGTAGCTGATACTCGTACTTGTTTTAGATGTGAACAGGTTGGTCATATTGCACGAAAGTGTACATATGTAAAGCCTAAGACTGAAGCTGTGAAGGTTCAACAAAAGAAAGTTGATGTGAAGGAAAATGTTCAAATTGACAACTTGAAAGTAAAAACTGAACCCGTAAAGAAGTTGGTAAATCAAAATGATAAATTTTATAAGAGGGTTGCAGTAGCTCAACAGGTGTGGAAACCTAAAATTGAACCTAAAGTTGAGAAGAAAGTTTCAACTTCTGAGGTGAAAAAGGCTGAAGAATCAATTACGGTTGATTATGATGCACAATATCCACCTCTTAAGTCTAAGAATTTCAAAATTCAAATTGCTAAAGTCACAGTTACACCTAAGGCTGATAAGGCCTGGGTGGACACCATGTTTGACTAAACAGTTTGAATTGCCGGAGCTTCCTGGATCGCGAAGCATGTATCGGCATCTTTCTTGAAGTTGTTTAAATGATGATTTGTTATATGCAGGATCTTCCAAAACTTGTATCCAGGTGGATAATGGATAGTGGAGCGTCAAGGCATATGACAGGGAAGACCGCATTGCTGTATGATGTGAATGACATTAATGGTGGTTATGTGGGTTTTGCGGGTAATCAAGGAGGCAGGATCATAGGTGAAGGAACGCTGTCTAATGGCATTATCACGTTTGAGAGAGTTAACTACATCGCTGAGCTGGAGAACAACCTGCTGAGTATCTCCCAGATATGTGACAGGATGTATACTACTCATTTCACCGACAAAGAATGTTTGATCTTGAAACCAGGATTTGTGATACCTGAAGAGTGGATCATCATGAGGGCACCAAGAGTCAACGATCTGTACGTGTTAGACATGAGCGTTGCTACTACAACCACGGGTCAGGCTCATTGTTTTGTGTCCAGAGCAACGGAGAAAGAGTCAAGGTTATGGCACCGAAAGATGGGGCATATTCATCTAAGGAAAATGAATCACTTAGTGCATAACGACTTGGTCACCGGAGTGAATATTAAAGGTTTTCATATGGAAGGGGAGTGCATAAGCTGTGTCAGAGGCAAACAGAAGAAAAAGTCACACCCTACAAAACAAGTCAATTCAGTTTCAAGACCTTTGGAAAGACTTCATATGGATTTATTTGGTCTAGTGAACGTCAAGAGTATAACAGGAGATTCATACTGTTTGGTCGTGACTGATGACTACTCCAGATTTTCGTGGGTCATGTTTTTGAAAACAAAAGACGAAACCTTTGATAGTTTGATAGTATTGTTTAAGAAAATTGAGAATCTGTACCAGAGACCGATCTGTAGAATTCGAAGTGATAATGGTACTGAGTTCAAAAACAGTAAGATGGAGGAATACTGTGATGAAAGAGGTATACTGCATGAGTTTAGTGCTCCGTACACTCCTCAGCAAAATGGAGTTGCAGAACGCAAGAACCGGACGCTAATCGAGACAGCCAGAACGATGCTTGCAGATTCAAAGTTACCAATTAATTTCTGGGCTGAAGCTGTTTCTGCTGCATGCTATACTCTCAATAGAGTTCTTATTGTGAAGAAGTTCAACAAGACGTGTTTTGAGCTAATCAATAAACGCAAGCCGAATTTGAAATATCTAGAACCGTTTGGGTCACCCTGTACGGTAATAGAGCCGAATGGCAAGCTTGGTCCAAAGAACTTTGAAGGAATATTTGTTGGATATTCAGGTCCTACACGGCGTGTCTTTGTTCCAAGTGAAAAGCGTATTATTGAAGCAGCGAATGTTGAATGTCAGGGTTACACTATGCCGCCACAGAATCCTGGTGATTCATGGCGTTATCATTATGACAAACTTTGGGAATCGTTTGACATGAGAGAAGAATCAGAGGAAGAGGAAGATTTCTTTGATGAGCTGGATATTTTACGAGAGTATGAATCGTCGCTCAGGTTTCCAGCAGTATTCTAGAAGACCTTGGGAGACTTCAAATGATGCTGAAGCAGGTCCTAGTAACGCTGGTGAACATGATGATGAAGTTGCTCCTGGTAATCAGTCGGAGGTGAATGATGATCAAGAAGCTGAAAATTTGCCAGTTTTTGACCATGGTGATTCAGATCTTGAGGGGGAGCACATCCAGTTGTCAAGTCAAACAAACCAAGTTGGTGAACAAGATGCAGAGCAGAATGTTACTAATCTGGAAGGAAATGTAGAAGTTCCAAGCGAAGTGATGCCACGAACTCTTTCTTATCATCCAGAGGAGTTGATAATAGGAGAATTGCAATCGGGCGTTCGAACGAGACGTCAAATTGACCAAGGCTTAACATGTTTTTATACTACAGTAGCACCTTTACAAACTGAATTTTCATTAAGTTGTTTTATCTCGCAGGTCGAACCAAGGACTTACAAAGAGGCGCTTACTGAAGACTCTTGGGTCATCGCGATGCAAGAAGAGTTAAGTCAGTTTGAGAAGTTAGGTGTGTGGAAGTTGGTTGATTTACCGGATGGTCAAAGAAAAATCAATACAAAATGGGTTTTCAAATGTAAGAGGGACGATAGAGGAGTGGTTGTAAGAAACAAAGCTCGACTCGTTGTTCAGGGCTTTAGTCAACAGGAGGGGATTGATTTTACCGAAGTCTATGCTCCTGTCGCACGACTAGAGGCTATCAGAATTTTCCTAGCATTTGCGTCTTGGAAGAATTTCAAAGTATTTCAGTTAGATGTTAAATCAGCGTTTCTTTATGGGAAGGTCAAAGAGGAGGTTTATGTTGGTCAGCCGCCGGGCTTTACTGATCCAATCCACAAGAACAAAGTTTATCTGCTGGACAAAGCGTTGTATGGTCTACATCAGGCGCCGAGAGCCTGGTACGAGACTTTGTCTCAACACCTACTCGCTAACCAGTTCATACGTGGAAAAGTGGATGCCACTCTCTTCACTAAAGTCGTTGATGGTCATCTTCTGATAGTACAAATTTATGTAGACGATATAATTTTTGGGTCAACGAATGAGAAATTATGCAAAGATTTCGAACAGGTGATGAAGCAGAAATTTGAAATGTCTTCAATGGGGGAGATGAAATTCTTTCTGGGATTACAAGTTGAACAACTTTCTGAAGGAATTTTCATTCATCAAACGAAGTACGTGCATGATATTCTGGAGAAATTTGGAATGTCAAGTTCTACTCCAGCTGCTACCCCACTTGCGAGTAATCATGGGATTCACCCAGATCTCACCGGAGATAGGGTTGATGAGACACTTTATCGATCCATGATAGGTTCTTTGATGTACCTAACTGCTTCACGTCCTGACATCATGTACCCAACGTGCCTCGCAGCAAGATTTCAGTCTAACCCGAGAGAATCGCACATGATTATTGTGAAGAGGATTTTACGTTACCTGAAAGGCACACCCACATTGGGATTGTGGTATCCTCGTAAAGGCGATTTTACACTCGAAGGGTTTTCCGATTCAGATTTCGGATGCTGCAAGATTAACGCGAAATCAACAACTGCAGGATGCCAGTTCTTTGGTTCGAGATTGGTTACTTGGCAGTGTAAGAAACAAACATCTGTGGCGTTATCTACATGTGAAGCAGAGTATGTTTCTGCTAGCAGTTGCTGCTCTCAGATCCTGTGGATACAGCAACAGATGCGCGACTACGGTTTGTAGTTTCTGAACACACCTCTGTTTGTTGATAATGAGGCCGCAATTAATATAACTAAAAATCCAGTACATCACGCTAAAACTAAACATATTGAGATTCGTCATCACTTTATTCGCGATTGCTTCGAGAAAAAGTTGATACGAATTGAGAAAATTCACACTGACGAACAAAAAGCTGATTTGCATACCAAAGCTTTTGATAAAAATCGGTTTCAATATTTGTTAAAACTTAATGGTATGAAATTGCTTTCGGTGTCGGATGGGGTTGTGAGCGTTGATGAGAGTACTGTTGCGGATGAAGATGAGAAACAATCTGCGATGGTTTGTCGATTTTTTACGTGTTTTGGTATTTAGGGGGAGATAGATAGTTAGTTGTATATAGTTTATTTTGAGAAAAATACAAAAACAGTAAAAAATGCAAAAATCCAAAAACATGATAAAATTGAAAAAGAGCTTGTGTATATAGGGAAAATGATAGTACATCAGCTAGACAATTACAGTATGCTAAAGATTTGGAAAGATAAAATGAGTTAAACAGTCTCACTAATGATGTGTCGATAGGTTTTCGTACATTTAGTAGATTTATTCGGGATATAAACCTAAAATTTCAAACTGATGAAATTCGTGGGGAACACTACTTGGATATATAGGTAACCCCTGAAATCTCGTTTGAAAGGTCTCGTATTCTGATATACTAGGCGGTTATACTCTATGATGTCTGGGGTATTATTCTGGGACTTCTGCTGAACGGTGGTTCTGACCTAGTCCCTGGCTAATACTTTCACCAAAATGCTTGAAACATAGCATAAAGCCCTCAGCTGATTAGACAATAAAATTGATAATCAGTTGTTGTAGCTAAAAGATTCTCTAAAGGGAACACACTGCAAAGTCGAAACTGATATCTCTCTGCTGAACGGAAGTTCTGACCTGAGATCCCTCAGTTCTCGCATACCCTAATTTATGTACAGACATCATTGTAGTATTCTTGCCTGTAAGACTGAATATTAGGATTCTGGATACGGGAGTATATTCAAGAGGTGGGACACATGAATTGATCTATGTTCTTAAAACACTTAAACAGTATCCTGAATAGATTGAAGTTAGTATGAGAATTTAAGATGGATCAGTATATCGACAATCGAGGTGAATTGTTTAATTCTGAGTATGTAATGTAGCTTAACGGTACTTGTAATCTGTCTGAAAAGCTGATATGATTCCCTGACACGCTCGCCAAAAACAAATCTGTAAATAGTTTACTTTCTACAATTTAGGTTTTCTGTTATTTCATTTCTTAGTTTAGATCATCTTAAAATCCAAAAAGATTTTATTTCTGCTTTATTTTAGACAAACCAGAGTGGAAAGTTGATTGTCGGATTCTAGCAAGATGAAGCAGATGCAGGAGATTCTGAGCTGAAGATCGAGGAGAGCTTACATTATTGGAAATATGTTTGTTGTCAAAGTCACAAACAAGTTCATTAATTTGATACTTGTTATTTTTCAGAAAGAAAATTGGAAAATTATTTTACTAAATCAGTGTGATTCGTCAACAGGTCAACCAGAGTAATTAAATTGAACTTGGTAGATTAATCAAGTATTCAGGGTCATTAACTTGAACTTGAAAACTTGAATGGATTTCTAAAACTGATTGAATTAGTGTTTATTGGTTGAAAAGATAGATTGTAATGTTATGGGTTGAGTAACAGGTTTGGATTTTATTTCCCAAACGGAGGCATATTGCAAAAGCTTGAACCAGATATCTCAAGATTCCAGCATAATGAGAGGGGGAGTCAGTGAGAGGGGGAGTCTGGGTCAACAGCTAATGGGAAGTATGGAGTCAGTTCTAGAACCTGTGAAGAATGCTGGTGAAGATAGACAGAGTTGGTGAAAAGACAAAGACTGAAGACTATGGATCTGAAGATGCTAAAAGACTACGTCAACATCCAAGGGGGAGTCTGTTGATACACGGAATGTCTGTTGACTGCGTCTACAAAAAGTCTGAAGTCAAGATTGGTCTATAGGGGGTCAAAGTGTAAATATTGTGTAAGATAGACTTAGGATCGCTTATATGTCATTGTTTTAGTCTTGGACCGCTTATTAGTCATTATTATGGATCGCTTATAGGACAAAGGTGCTGGATCGCTTATATGGCATGTCATATAAGCGACCCAAGATATCTATATATAGGTTAGAGCGGTTCATTTGATGTATCGATGTATGTGTGTGCTACGGTGCTGAAACTCTGCCAAAATTTCATTAGAAAGCAATAGAAAGATAAGGAATTGAAAGGATAAGCTGTTGTAACTTCATATATGTTGATTCCGCCTTCATACATGAAGATGAACTACTTCGACTGACTTTTAGGGTCATAGAACGGTCCAACAGTTGTCTTTTAGCTGTAATAAATAACATGTTTTGGTACAATATTTATATACATATCTATGTATTCTGTCAATATATGTTATGCATAATTTTCTAAGAATCCGTGTTTGCACACACGTCTTACCGTTTCAGTGGTTGAAACACCAGTTGTTCCAACAAATAGTAATTAATCTAAATAACTTTCCCGGGCCTGGGAAGCAATCCCGGGTAAAAACCTAGTACTATGATATTTGTTATATTATATACAAATAAAAATTAATATCGTTTTTTAAAGGCGGCAATTTTATAGAAACAAAACACAATAAGCAAGCTGCTCAAAGTGTTGGTACAGTACAAGGAAAAAGAAATAAAAGGACTACATCTACAGATTCATGCTAAATTCACGCCATTGATTCCATTCCAGTTTCAAAGTTGTCTCCCTTAAGCTGATCCAAAGAAACGAAACGACCTTTATATCCCCGATTAATCTAGAGACTTGCACCACCTTATTGTTGAAAATAACTTCATTGCGTGCAAGCCATATGGACCAGCAAACTGCAGCCATTATGGAATACACAGCCTTCAATTTGTTGCCTGTCATCTTTAGATTCCCAAGATGTTTCAATAGTTCCACCACTCTCAATAAATATCTATCTAGGTAATGGGACCTTAATCCACAACGAGATTGTAAGCCAAACCTATTGCGCGAACTCAAATGTAATCAATAAGTGATTTGCAGTTTCAATCGCTCGGTTACACATCACGCATTTATCCGAAGGCAGCGGTACTCTCCTTTTGACTAGAGCCTCCCTAGTTGGAATTCTATCCAACACTACCCTCCACAAAAAGCAGTTTATTTTCTTTGGAACCCAGCTTACCCACATCAATTGTTTCGTCTCTAGAATGATAGGAATACCATGAAGTTCCCGCTGTAAACTACAAACTTGAAATTCTGCCAGTTTGTCGCCCGAACTCCACAACCATGCATCAGTCGCAAGCCCGAATTTCTGAGCTTCCAGCAAACGCACGAGGGCTTCCCATTCGGCAGCAGCAGCTGCGTTATTTAGCACGGCAATGCTAACCCAGTCCCACGATACCCTGCCTAGGTGTGTTGAATATTTGTCAAAAACCGTGTAGTATTTGTTACTCTCTAAACTGAATAATACTGGGAATAAATCCCACAACGGGTTGTTTCCAACCCAATTATCCAGCCAGAAAAAAGATTTGTCACCCCTGCCCAGTTTCACATTCAGCCTACTGCTGGCGTTAATAAGTTGGTTTGCCGACACACGACCCATATTTATAATGCCTTTCCAAACTCCCCCGAGCGAGCGCTTAATATGGATAGATGAATAAAGCCGTGCACCATGATGAATAGCCGAGATTACCCTTACCCAAGGTTGTGACGGCTCGTTTTTGAATCTCACACTCCATTTTACCATAAGTGCTTTGTTTGTCGATGAAAGGCTCCCAATACCCAGGCCCCCTTGTTCTAATGGTGCGACCACCTTGTACCAAGGAGCCCAACATATTTTATTGTTTTCAAGGCATCCTCCCCAAAGGAACTTACGTCTGATTTTTTCCAACCATTTTACTACTTCCACCCGGGCGCTGAAAAGCGAGAAATAGTATGTAGGTAAGTTACCTAACACCGCCTTGATTAAAGTTAACCTACCGCCAAATGAAAGAGTTCTCGCTTTCCAAATGGACAGTTTACTTTCAAAGCGGTTGACAATGGGTTTCCAATTTTTGACGAGAACCATGTTGGTGCCAACCGGTAGCCCAAGATAGAAAAAAAGGAAGGCACTCGTTTGGTAATCAAGTATTGATGCCATACGAGAGATCTCCTCGTTGTCCATGCCCACGCTATATAAAAGGCTTTTTGAGAAGTTTATTTTAAGTCCGGATGACAAGTGGAAACATCTAAGGATCCGCACGAGATTATGAAAATTAGATTTGGACCACTCACCTATATATAGCACGTCATCCTCATATAGTAGGTGTGATAATCTCGCCCCTCATTTGGTGTAGTTATACCATTGAGGATACCCTGTTCTTTAGCACTTTCCGTTGCAACGTGTAGTGTAACACCCCAAAATGCTTATATGATAATATCTCGATGTTTAAAATATATTATTGATGAAAGGATAAATATCTTGTCTTAAATGAAATATAAGATATGGTTAGTAAGGTTAGTTAACTTGGTTAATTGAGAAGCCCTTTATTTTAAAATAAAGGACAAACCAAATATGATACACATAATAAAAACCATCAAAGGTTAAGGGGGTGAAAGTGTACAACTAGAAAACTTGAGTTACTAAAATGTTAAAAAAATGGGTGCTCAGTGTGTGTATGTGTGTGTACGCAAGAGCAGGAAAGGGGAGAACACTCCCCACTTCAAGATTAACCTAATTCAGCAAATTAAGGATGAAGTTGGAGCTTTGTTATGTGCATGCACATTAATTCTTGACCATCTAAGCTTGTAGATTACAAGGTAAGTAGCAAGTTTTGATTTGGTGAAGTTTTGTATGATAAGAGCAATGGAATGTTAAATTGCAAAGTACTTGATTATGTGTTATATGATTTAGGTAGAAATTCTGAATTTGGAACCATGTGTGAATGAGTATGATATAGAATTTGTTATATGATTGTGTCATTATGAAAACCTTATGCAAATTGGAATGGGTTTTGATATAACTATGAAACTAGAGCTAAATTGAGATGAACTATGTTATGTATGATTTAGGTTAGAGTAGAAGATGTGTTAGAATCACTACTCCATGAAGAATTTTGTATGAATTGATTGAAAATTTAGAAGGGTGCATATTAGTTATAAACACATGTACATAGTGCTTAAAATGTTGTATACACTCCAAGTGTTCAATTAAATGTCTAAATGATAAATTATGTAGTTTTGGATGAATTGAGAGTTTTGAGTTGCATAAGGAACGTATAAAATTTGATATGTTGTGAAACATGATGTGGATTACAAATGATGAGTGAATGTGCTTGCTATCAAGTGAATGACATAATCAAAATAAATATGGTTATGTGTAGGATTGAAAGAACAAGGAGCAAGTTCCCGTAAACAACAAAAGGCTCAAGAACGAGGTAAGTTCGTTTACTTACTTGTTATTAATATTTAGAAGTCGTCGAACCTATATCAGAATTATGTGAAGGATTATAGTTTCAAATTACCTTGACTACTAGTCGATTATTATTAGAAGGACAAGTTTGCATATTAGAATGAAAAGAGTATGGAATTGTGTTGATTCGTTACAAACGGGTCAACCAGGTTAGGTTGAGAATGTAAAAAGTATGGACTCGTATTTATTTGTTATGAATGGGTCATACGGGTTAAGATGAGAATGCAAAAAGTATGGAATTATGTTGATTTGTTGTGAACGGGTCAACCGGGTTAGAATGAGAAAGTAAAAAAGTAAGGTATCGTGTTGATTCGTTATGAACGGGTCAACTGGGTTAGAATGAGAAAGTAAAAAAAGTAAGGTTTCGTGTCGATCCGCTGTGAACGGGTCGGCCAGAATAGAATGAGAACGAGAGAAGAATGGTTGGTTTCATGTTGATCCGTTATGAACGGGTCAACAAATTTATGATGTTTTAGTCGAAAAAGAACTAAGATCTAGAATGAAATATTAAGATGAATATCATGTTTGCTAAAAGTTAGTATTACATATTGTAATAAATTGTTAACAATACTTGGTGCGTTTTTAGGTAAAGCTACTACTTAGATGGCCACACCTTGCTCGGAATGAACACTATTCGCAACGCCTACAACACGCTTCCGAACTAGTGTATGCAAATGGGTCAAAATGTTTTGATTCTGATGTAGACTATGACTAGTTGTTTTTAAAGCTTTATCTAAAGAATTATGTTTACATTTTTTTTGTAAATGTTGGATATTTGTAATTAGTTTAATATGGTCATCACTTTAAGTATAACCAATGTTTTTCTTAAGAATGTATAAGGTTTAATTTGGTCATATTTTTATGATGTTAAGGTCTCGGTGCTTTATAAAGATGAATATTGAGTGTTGAAGCAAGTCGGTTTCAAGGGCATTTTAGTAAATCTAAATTATGGTGTGAAAGTTTTAAAAGGTTCACGTTTCTAATTGTCGTTTTGACCTTTTCTTTAAAATGGGCGTTTCAAGTTGGTATCAGAGACAAGGTTTGAGGGATTCAAGCACATGTAAGAGTGCTTGGACTCAAACCAAAAGCTCGTGGATGTGTGTGTTCGTTCCAAGATGCATGGTGGAGGTAGTAATTAATGATTCTTTTAGAAATTCGATATAATTAGTGACATTAAAAGGGAGACTTAAATGGAAGTAAAAACGGACTACTTATATGAAAAATGAGTATTTGGAAGTATCGGAGTAAGGCTAATCGAATAAGAGTTGAAACGGGTCAAAAATATGGTTGCGGCAGAAATTTTATAGCAGCAACAGACCGTAGCCTACGGTTGCTGGCCATAGGTTACGGCAGAAAGCTCCTGCTGAAACAGGCTGCCTCTACCATAAGCTACAGTAGGTGTGTCGTAGCTTACAGTGAAGGTGACAACACCAGTAGATAGTAGCCGTAGGCTACGACGGTTAGCCGTAACCTACAGCAAATATGTTCTTTATTGTTGAGGGTGTACCGTAAGCTATAGCGGGGGTACTGTAGCTTACGGCGGGTTATGCAAACAAATAAAATGTTATTGTTGTTGTTATTTCCGTCACACAAAGAGTTTCGTAACCGTTAAGGGGCCTCCGAAAGACAAAAATAAGTAATAAGAAGCCATGTGAAAGTAGTCAAGCCTTGGTATGGCTTGTTGGGGATGTAACGTTTCCGAAAGAAAGATAGGAATGTACGAATTGATAAGTCTTTTAACATATTTAGGGAATATGAATAATGTGTGACTATTTTGCCCACATTATAGGTTGAGTGAATGAATAATCTAACAAATGAAAGATGAAATTGTGTAGATGGCAGACGAAAGAGATTTGAACGATGACGATGTGGCACGCCAAGAGGCGATGAATGAAATAATATCGGAAGAAATCGCAAAAGCTATACAATCTAACTTACCTCAATTAGCCTAAGAGGTAGAAAGCCGTGTTTTGGAAATGGTAGAAGCTATCATGATGAGTAAGATAGACGAACTGAAGGAGATGCTTGGTGAATCTCAAAGCAAGAAAGGAGCTTGTAGATGTACGTACAAAGATTTCATGGCTTGTAACCCCTCATCATACAATGGAGAAATTGATCCTATAAAATGTCAAAGATGGATCGCCTATATTGAAGTTGTCTTTGTACGTAGCCGATGCGATAAGGAAGACCAAGTAATGTTTGCTACGGGTCAACTTCAGCTACAAGTCAAAGATTTGTAGGATACACATTGTAAGGAAATGGGTGAAGAAAAGATACAAACTTTAACATGGCAAGAGTTCAAGGAGCCATTTTTGAAGTATCATTGTCCACAGTCGGCGATTGATAGAATACAAGAGGACTTTCTGCGTCTCCAACAGAAAGGGGAATCCATTGATGAGAGCACCAACACCTTCCATGAAAATTAAAGTTCTGTCAAGATTTTGTTAAGTCGGTATGGATGAAGATCAGTCACTACCATGATATGTTGAAGGCCGAATATAGGGAGTTTATCACCCCTTCAAAGTGTGAAACCTTGAACGAGCTCATCAATTAGGCTCGGGATAGGGAGATTGAGTTGAAGCGACAAGTGGAGAGGGGAGAGAAGAGACCAACAGAAAAGTTCATCAGCTCGAGCCCGTCAAAGAAATCGAAGTTTCAAGATAATAGAAACAAGGAAGGGTCAAAAAGAAACATACCCAAATGTAAGGTCTGCAGGAAACTCCACACTGGGGAATGCTTGTCGAGAAAGAAGGGATGTTAGAACTGCGGTCAAGAAGGTCATCCCTACTATAGATGCCCTAATCCCACAAGAAGATGTTTCAATTGTTTCACTCCTGATCATGTCAAGGCTGATTGTCCGAAACTCAAACAAAAAGTGCAAAAAGATGGAAATAAGGATTAAGTCCCTAGGGCTCGGGGGAGGATGTTTCAAATCACAACCGAGGAGGCTAAGGCTTTACCGAATGCTGTATCAGGTATTTTCCTAATTAACCTAATACCCACAAATGTGTTATTTTAATCCGGTGCTAGTAGATCATTCCTATCAAACGAACTTTTATGCCATCCCTCTTTAGAGTCAAATGAATGTCTATACCTTTAGAAGTAGAAGAAGCGGATAGTAAGAGCTACTTGTTACACGAAGTATGTAAAGACTATAAGATCAATATAGAGAATGAAGAATTCGAAATAGATCTTATTCCCATGGTTTTGGGGGAATTCAAAGTAGTAGTGGGCATGGATTGGTTATCCCGATATCATGCGGAACAATGCGAGGCGAAGGTCATTCGCGTGCTATCACCTAGTGGGAATTGGGTAAGCATCTATGGGGAAAGAAAACTAGAGACGAAGTTATGCACCATTATCGAAGCAGTTAAATATGCACCAAACGAAGGCAAAGCATTTTTGGCGTATATGATAGACACTAATCAGAACACACCAGAATTTGAGAAGGTAGAAGTTGTGAATGAATATCCGGATGTGTTTCCAGATGAACTACCGGGACTTCCACCGGAGCGAGAAGTAGAATTTCGAATTGAACTAAACCCAGGTGTTAAACCGGTGGCCAAAGCTCCCTATAGATTAGCTCCCACAGAAATGCGAGAGTTAATGACACATCTACAAGAATTGCTCGATAAGGGCTTCATACGCCCGAGCGTGTCACCCTAGGGGCCCCCGGTATTATTCGTGAAAAAGAAGGATGGTTCGATGCGCATGTGCATCGACTATCAAGAACTAAATAAGTTGACTGTAAAGAATCGATATCCCCTGCCCCGAATAGATGATCTTTTTGACCAATTGCAAGGGGCGAACTATTTTTCAAAAATTGACTTGCGCTCGGGATATCATCAATTACGGATGCGGGAGGAGGACGTGGCGAAAACCACGTTTAGAACCCGATACGGACATAACGATTTCTTGGTAATGTCTTTCGGACTAACTAACGCGTCAGCCGCATTTATGGACCTCATGAATCGAGCCTGCCGACCCATGTTGGATAAGTCTGTAATAGTATTTATCGATGATATTTTGGTTTATTCTCGAAGTAGGGCCGAGCACGCACTCCATTTGCGTGAAGTGCTAGAGACACTTCGAAGGGAAAAGTTATATGCAAAATTCTAAGTGTGTTTTCTGGCTCAGAGAAGTGTAATTTCTCAGCTACGTGATCAATGAGGATGGTGTTTTGATGGACCCGACCAAGGTAGAGGCTGTCATGAAATGGGTTTCTCCAAGGAACCCAAGTGAAGTAAGAAGTTTTCTGGGTTTAGTTGGATATTACCGAAGATTTATACAAAATTTCTCCAAAATAGCCCTACCCATGACTAAGTTGACAAAGAAAAAAGAGAAGTTTATCTGGGGGCCTAAACAAGAGGAAACATTTTAAACCTTGAAAGAAAGGTTGTCTAGTGCACAAGTGTTAACCCTACCAGAGGGGTCGGAAGATTTGGTTATTTCACGGACGCTTCACGTCAGGGGCTGGGAGGTGTTTTAATGCAACGAGGTAAGGTTATAGCATATGCCTCAAGGCAGCTTAAACCACACGAAGGCAATTACCCAACGAATGATCTTGAACTGGTTGCGGTGGTATTCGCGTTTAATTATGGAGGCATTATTTATATGGAACAAAGTGCACGATTTACTCAGACCACAAAAGTCTCAAGTATTTCTTTGAACAAAGAGACTTAAACATGAGACAACGAAGGTGGTTGGAGCTAATCAAGTATTATGACTGTGAAATTCTTTATCACCCGGGGAAAGCCAATATAGTAGCAGATGCATTAAGCTAGAAGGATTATCCACCTCCAATACAGGTTAAGTCCATAAGAATGACAATTACCCCTCAACTCTTAGAGGTAATAAAAGAGGCCCAAATCAAATCATTAAATGCGGAAGATTCGATGAAGGAAAGAATGAAAGGATTTATCGATAGACTAGAAGTGAATGCAAATGGCATCATGACCAGGTATGGCCGAATCTGGGTGCCTTAGTTATGTGAAGCAAAATCATTCTTACTCGAGGAAGCTCACAAATCTCGTTACTCAGTACATCCCGGAGCAACAAAAATGTATCGAGATATTATGAGTACCTTATTCAGGGATATTGTGGAGGATTTCTATGTCCATGGAGTCATCAGAAATAATGCAATGCTTCTTTTGTCGCTCTTATCCCGATAGTAATAGAACCTATGACTCTCTCTCTGATTTCAGACCAATTTCATTAGTTGGCGTAGTCACGAAGGCTGTCTCTAAGGTTCTCGCAAACAGGTTAAAAAGAGTGGTGGGTTCGGCTGTCGGACCCGTGCAATCTGCTTTCATTAAGGGTCAAAACAATCTTGACGGGCCTGTTGGCCCATGCATTCAAGCTCAAAAGAACAGATGATAAGGAAAGCCAAAACTGGTTCTCAACAGTTGATCAACAAAAGCAGAGCATGTTCTAGATTCTCCCCATGACAGTGGCTATCTATCATCTGATGAATTCTAAGTACTGTTCTTCTCAGCAATTGATAGCCAAAGACCTGATGAAGTATAAAGACTGAAGCCCTAACTACTGTTGTCTCTCAAGTACTAATGAAGACCAAAGCACTGCTCATTCAAGGACCGATCACCCTTTAAAGAAAGCACTGATCCTCAACATCAGTGCTTAGGCTACAACAGTGGAAAGCTGCAGCAGTGTTTATGTATTCAGTTGTTTGTTGTAATCAGTGTTTTGTATTATCAGTGGTTAGAGTTTGTTAGGTTGTTAGATGTCACTTTCTAGGTGACGTCGATAAAGATGCTCAGTGGTTTAGTTTGTACTATAAATAGAACAGTACCTGTACTGTTCTATTAGCTCTTTCTTAGCAAGTCATCTTGTACGAACAAATCAGTGAGCTCAGGCTGAGGGGGAGTCTAATGGCATGCATGCATAGTTGAATTTTGTAATAGATACAATCTTTCGACTGAATGAAATCATGTTTTCTAAAAACTATTCTTCTTTGATTGTGTGTTAAAGTTTATTTCCATTTCCGCTGCACATTAATCTCCGTTTTCATCTTCCATCTTTATTAAACAACACAATCTAAGAAACTCAAATTCTAACAATTGGTATCAGAGCATAGGACAGTCAAATTCGATCTAACAATTAATTTGACATAAAAGTTTAGCTCAAATTTATTGATACTCAAATTGTTCGTATCAGTTGAAAAAACAGAGTAAAAGGTAATCATGTACAAAGTTGATTATTCTGAAAACTTTTGTAAAATCAACCAAGATGACATCACAATCACACGACCCTCACAACACCGGAACACTATTCAAGCCACCTATGCTTGTCAGATCCGAGTACAATATCTGGCAACGTAGGATGGGGCATGTCTTAGCTCAGCAAAACACCGGATGCTGGAAGTCAGTCATCTTTGGACCACACGTTCCAATGGTGCCTAATACTGAAGATCCCCAAGGCTTTGTGCCTAAAAGCCCTGAAAACTACTCAGAATAAGATTTTCAAAAAATTGAATTAGATGCAAAGGCTTTTAGCATAGTAGCCTCAGCTCTTCCAAATGACATTTATGCTGGACTGTTACATTGTAACAGTGCCAAAGAGCTGTGGGATGCTCTTAAAGAGCAAATTGGTGGTATAGAAGAGGTGATTGAAAATAACAGGGAGGTTCTGAATCAACAGTATGAGACGTTTTGCCATGTGAAAGGAGAATCACTAACACAACAGTTTGAACATTTTAGTTGTCTCATTAGTGAACTTAAACTTGTTAATGTTGAATTTGCTAAATCAACTCTAAATAGTAGGTTTCTAAGATCACTACCTGACAAATGGGACACAATTTCTTTTGTAACCAGAAATTCAGTTGGGTTTAAAGAGTTAAGTTTGACCCAACTTCATGGTCGACTTCTCACCTATGAGAGAGAGTTGAACCAGAAAAAGAAGTTACAAGAGTCTGGGAAGGTAGCTGATGATTACACCTTTGGTAACACAGCCCTTCTGGGTCAAGAAGAATCTGGTAATAGTAACGATAAGAGTTATGATCATTACATTGACATAACTGCTGGTGGAGCTTTTAACAACTCTGATTCTTACTCAGCTAACTATACTTTTACAGCAAGTAGTGAAAACCAGAATTCTGACAACTTATCCTTTGAGCTCAATGATCTCCAGCATTTTGATCCAACTGATTTGGAGGAAATGGACATATTGCATCAACTAGCACTACTGAGTGTAAGAACCAGCAAGTTTTATAAGAGAACAGGGAGAAAATTTCCAGGGTTACATGGGAACTAAAAAGTGGGGTTGGATAAATCAAAGTTAAAGTGCTTCAAGTGTAACAGGCTAGGACCTTTTGCTAGAGAATGTAGAAGCCAAAATAGTGGACCAATCATAACACAGCCTAGCCCTAGACCTCAAAACACACAAAACACTGTGCACTATTACCAAAATACCCCTGCTGCTCATGTAAACACTGCTCATTATGCACACCCTGTAACACCTGTTCCAGTGCAATATGTTCAAACCACTGTCCCTCAAATCCAGTATGTCCAAGCCCCAGTTTCTCAGGTCCAAGTGCAACTTGCACCACAACATGCTGCACAAACATCTGCTCCAGCAGAGTCCAGTCAGCAAAGCTTCTTTACCCAAGGCTTTGTTGATTAGAGTAGCATGCCTGATGAGTTATCTGATGAAAACTTTGCTCTATTTGCTAAAAAATGATGCTCCTGTTGATGAATTTTGTTTTGCAGCTTTAGAGTCAATTCTAGAAGGGCTGAAAACTGAATAGGGAGAATCCAGTGCTGAAATAGTGGATGAAATTGTTGAACCAGTGGTTACTGCTGTTGTCGGTGAACAGCTGTTCAAGGAGGAACCCAAACCACTGTTAGAACCTCTTGTTGACCCCTGGTGCAAAGATGATGCTGAGAAGGAGAGCAACAGTGCTTGTGAGAATGTCTGTGATTGTGCCATGATGGCTGCAGCTAAGGTATCACCTTAGGTCTTGAAAAACCTATGTTGAGACAAATGCATCATAGCATTTGCCAATGTGAAAGGGGTGAATGAAAACCTTAGAGACAAGATTTTAAAAGATGAAGTGCAATTTAAAAAATCTGTTAAAGAACTTAAAAACAAATTGTTTGAAAAAGAGAATGAAATCTGCAGTCTTAAACATGAACACAACATAACCAAGGACCAACTTCAAGCCATGATAGAAAAATATCATGCTTGCAAAAAGGAGTTGGAATCCACTCAAATCACTTGTGAAAAATGGGTGGAATCCTGCAAAGGTTATGAGTTGATGTTAGAGAAACATATCAAAATCGATGTAAAATTTGGTATAGGTTCAGGAAAAATGACCAAGTTGAAAACACTGCTGTAAAAGAGTCTGTTGAGATAATTCCAACAAACAAGGATGGTCAAGAAATTAAAATAACTGACAAAGATGGTAACAAAATCACTTTGGAAAGACCAGAGGGGTCATCAACCTTTGAGGAGATTGAAAAATATCAATTCAAACCCACCTGGTTAGATGAGTGTGACATCCTTGAGAATTTCAAACCCATGGATTTTTCCACAATTGAAGGTGTGAAAGCACCTAAGGCCAAGGTTATTCCTCTTAAAGACAACCCAACAGTGGTTTAAAACTCTGTTGCAAAGGAAGTTGAAAAGAGGAAGAAGAGAGAAAAAGTTAAAAATTTGTTTTGTGATTTCTGTGAAAAGAAAAACCATTCCATAAAAGATTGTTTTCATTTAAAAGCATATGACATTAACAAAACAAGCATAATTGAACCTGCAGAACACTGCACCATCTGTGGAAAAACCAATCATCTCACTCATGAGTGTGTGTATCTCAAAAATTTTTGAGGTTAAAAGAAAAGAGTACACTTCAAAAACACCCATGAATTCATCAAAACAACCCATCATGAAACAGCAACCATTTGTATCTGTCCAAACAGCTGTTACAAAACAGTTGAACAAAAACTCTGCTCCAAGAGATGTTCAAGTGACAGATGCACCACCTGCCAACCAATTCCAAAGAGGAAGAGGTCAACCACCATACCAGAGGGTCCTACATGTTTATGAGGCCTACAAAAGGCCCTCTAAAACAAAAGTGAACAGACATGCCTTTGGATTTCAACATCTAACAGGAAATGGCCCACAATAGTGGTTAGAGAAACATTGTTCAAAAATTGTTCAAACCCCTGAGCTAACCATTGTCCATGTTCCTGGACTTGACACTGATACTGTTGTGACCCCATCCAAAGCTTTATTGGCTTTGGAGACCCTCCTGAACTAATTGTTTACTTGATGTGAAGGGAGCTTCTGCATGCTTAGATAGTCTTTGGTATGTAGATAGTGGAGGCTCCAGGCACATGACTGGATGTAGAGCCCTACTCAAAGAATTCAAAACTCATGGAGGGGTTGATATATCTTTTGGTAACAATAGTAAGGGAAAGGTGTTGGGGTCTGGAACAGTTCAGTCTGGAAAAGTTAAGTTTGAAAACGTTAATCTCGTTGATAATCTAAAATTCAACCTCCTTAGTGCCTCACAAATGAGTGACAAAGGCTATGGGTCATTCTTTACTAAGGAGAGTTGCAAGATTGTTGGACCAGAAATGGTCAAAAAGATTGAAGAAATAATAGCCAATAGAAAAAATCAACTTGTTGCTCAAAGAAGTGGCAATGTTTATGTAGTTGATTTGTCAAAAGAGAGCCCTATGACTGATTCCTGTCTGTTCTCAGCTACCTCTAACAAAGAGACAGAACTATGGCACAAAAGATTGGGGCACACAAATCTCAAGACAATCACTGCTTTGTTAAAACAAGGCCTTGTAAGAGGTCTTCCACAAAAATTGTTCACTTGTTCAGAGCATTGTGTTTCCTGTTTAAAAGGAAAACAACATAAAAGCTCATACAAGTGAATTGAGGAGTCCAAAACAACCAAGTGTTTGCAAATGCTGCATATGGATTTGTTTGGCCCAGTAAAAATCATGAGCTTGAAAAAGAAAAGATACTGTTTGGTAATTGTAGATGATTTTTCTAGGTTTACATGGACTTACTTCTTACATTCTAAAGATGAGACTGCAGGCAGTTTGCAAGACTTTGTCAAACAAGTTGAAAAGCAATTTGACTTGCCAGTAAAAGTCTTTAGGAGTGACAATGGCACAGAGTTCAGGAATATGGAGTTGGATGAGTTCTATGTGTCAAAATGGATTGTAAGGCAGTACAGCATCCCAAGAACACCAGAGCAAAATGGGGTGGTTGAAAGGAAAAACAGAACATTAATTGAAACTGCCAGAACAATGCTAGCTGAATCAGGTTTACCCTTAACTTTTTGGGCTGAAGTTGTAAACACTGCTTGCTATGTGCAGAACAGAGTTTTGATCAACCCCAGGCATCAAAAGACTGCCTATGAAACTCTATACAAGATCAAACCATTGATCTCATACTTCAAAATCTTTGGCTGCCCTTGTTTTATCTTAAACCTAAAAGACTCATTTTCAAAACTTGCAGCCAAAGTAGATTGTGGTTATCACCTGGGATACTCAACCACTGCCAAGGCCTACAAAGTGTTTAACACAAGGACTAGGTGTGTGGAAGAGACTTTGAATATAAAGTTCAATGAACTTTCTTCACTGAAAATCCCAGCAAATCCTGCTGAATTGTTTGATCTTGATAAATTTACTTTCGAAGATGTGTCTGTCAAGACTAACCCTGCAGGTACACCACAATCTCCACCACCAGACAATGGATATGAGGTTGTAATTCCACAACACAAATTCACATCCAATACCAGAGCAGCAGATGTTCAAAACTGCTGTCAAAGCTCAACCACTGCTGCATCAACAGTTGTTGATCAAAGTAGCCCTTCAACCTCTGCCACCACATCTTCAACCACTGTTGATAAAAATCTGCCAACAGTGGATAAAAATCAATATTGTGCCACTCCCATTCCTCTTATCCCTCCACCTCCATTTCTAACAGATGTTGGATCATTAAAGTCACCAATAGATGTTAGCTCAGATGATTCCCATCTGCAGCCTTCACGCTTTAATGCCATTGTTCCATACAAGGGAGATTTAATCTTCATGAAGTCTCATCCACCAGATCAAATCATTGACAACATCAATGAAGGGGTTTGATGTGTGTAAAATGCAACATATAAATTACATCAAATATGGCATAAAACTAACCCTTTATTTAGTACTAATGTTGGAAAAGTGTGTTTTTGTCTTCCTTTTGTATTTTCAGGATTAAATGAGCTCAAATGAACAAAAGAAGCAAAAAGGCAGCTAAATCTAACATAAATACAAGAAAAGGAATAAATGTGGCATGCCCGACCCCCTGACAGCATCCTCCCAAGCAAAAGCAAGAGAACAAAAGGCTGAACACGTCCCGTGATCAATGAGCACGGGGGCGTGCCCAAGTGTCTGCAGGAAAGACAAAGTTGTAGAAGCTTCTATCACCTACCACGGGGTCGTGGTCAAATCTAAGATTCGCAGAATCTAGGAAAGTCTTGATAGTACAAATACGCTTCTGCACACGGGGTCGTGCCCAGCGGACACGGGGGCGTGGTCAACTAATGCAGACAAACTGTATTTAATGAAGAAAGAGAATATGGGTGGACACGGGGCCGTGTCCGGGCTTCTGTGCAGGCTATAAATAGGGGTGCTTGGCTCATTTGCAAACCATCCCTTGGCACACCACCTCTCTCACACTTCACCCACCTACCACCACCATCACAACCCACATCCACCACCATCATCCATCATCCATCATAGAGTGTGTGAGTAGTCTCGGGATCCAAGATTGATCGTAAGAGTTCTTGACAATCAAAGGCCATGCTTGCCTAAGTCTCTTACATCACTTGGTGAAGACAAGTGTTTAGTGTAATACTTTTTATTTTTAATCTTTTCGCACTTTTTATTTGGTTATGTATTAATGACTTTAATAACTAGTTTCTTATGTTGAAGTTGAATCTTCCTTATCATTTGTCCGTGGTGTCTTGGCATTATTTTACTATCTATATAAAATAAAAGATTTTCACCATTCATATCTCCACGGTTTATATGGAGATATGTTGGCTACCTGGTCGGGAGTTAAGGGAATGGTTTGGTAAGAGTCTTGCCTTGTTCAGTGTATAGATCCTACAAGGACCTGGGTCAACTTTAGTAGGACCTCCTTCAATACCCACTGGTATTAGATGGCGGGGGTCCGAACTCCTTGAGCCCCTCATATGTATTCTACTATTAAAACTTTAACCCGGCTACTTAGGATTCTATCCCTGCTGACTCAAACTACTTAGCCGAGGGTAACGTCACCTTCAAAAGAGGGGCCTACCACATTACGCATTAATAACTTAATTAATTATCTTTCAATAATCCAACACTTTAGGATTGTATCCTTGCTAACTCAAACTACTGGGTTGAGGGTAACGTCACCTTCAAAAGAGGGGTCTACTACTATAACTAAGATAATCTCTTAAAAAGTGCAAAAGTGCGAAAATAATCAAAGGTTACCCTAAACGCGAGTCGGATCCAAGTGATTCATCTTGTCTATCTGTTTTATTTTTATTTTATTTTCAGCATTTTTAGTTTTTATTTTCTAGTTTAAACCTTTTTCTAAACTTTTGATTTGATTAGACGTTGAGGATAAACCGGTACTAAAGCTCTTGTGTCCTTGGACGACCTCGGTATCTTGCCAACACTATACTACGCTCATGATGGGTGCACTTGCCCATATGTGTGTTTGGTGTTAGTAAAATATCATGTTTTATAAATTTAAAACTTGACTAACGTGTAAAAAGGGCTAAAAATATATATAAAAATCTATACCACCACACACGCATCAAGTTTTTGGCGCCGTTGCCGGGGACATAAGGATTTTAAGAAAGGTTAAAATCGACGGCCTAATCAGTTTTTCAAAACCTTTTTAAAACGCGCGCACATTTTTCTGCATTTTAGTTAGTTTTGCATTTACAGTAGGTTGAACATGGGCCGTGCTCACTGAACACGGGGTCGTGCTGCATTTTTTTTTTCATAAAACACCCAGATACAAAGTCTGAACACGGGGTCGTGCTCACTGAACACACCCCCGTGCTGCACAAAACCAGTCACTTTAATTCAAACGCCCAGATACAGATCCTGAACATGGGGCCGTGTCCAGCCTCTGTTTCCGTTTCCATTTTTGTTTTCTGGTCTCGAGACTCTGTTGTGGTCTGCTGAGTGATTCTTATGGATCAATACTCAGGACGCTACAACTACACCTATGAGGAGGATGATTTTAGGGAAGACTATTGCACCATTTGTGGTGACCCGCACTCGGTTCAATATTGTGACTTATTTCAACCATCCACTTCATACACCTACTATGAGGAGCCCAGGTACGAGCCATCGACTTCATACACATCCTATGAAGACCAAAGGTATGAACCTTCTCCCTCATACTCATATTTTGATGAACCAAGGTATGAGCCTTCATACTCATACTTTGAGGAACCAAGATATGAGCCACCACCTTCATACGCTTATTATGAGGAACCATGGCGTGAACAACCCACCTCATATGAGTATTATGAAGAACAAAATTACGACCCTTATCCATCATATACTTACAATGAAGAACAATGGTGTGAACCATCTACTTCATATGGGTATTATGAGGAACAAAGGATCGAACATCCGGATTCAAGCTTTGAGGATCCTGATCCTTACTCTATCACTGACATAGCCGATAGGATAATAGAACACATTAAAACTATCGAACGATGCATAAAAGAATCTTGCGCAAGGGAAGAGGAGTCCCGCGCAAGAGAAGAATTAACTTGTAATAAAGAAGAGATAGTTGAAAATGTAAAAATGGAAGAACAAGTAAGTGAAAAACCGACACATGAGTTAAACAACGATAAATGTGAGTCTGACAACGTTAAAATTCAAGAAGAGTCTAATTTTGAAAAAATTAATCTCTTGTCACCTTCTTTCGAAAATCATTGTTTAGTACCCACTCATGCTAAGTTTTTAAAAGGGTTAAACACTAACACTAAAATTGACGAAACGGTAAGCATTAGGTTGACAAATGATCAAACTTCGCTAATAAAAGAAGACCCATTTGAAATTAACATTACATCGGTTCCATGTTTTTTTTTCAAAACTCCTTTATTAGTAATATCACAATCGATAAAGATCTTTGTGTAAATATAATGCCAAACTACATTTTTGAAAAATTAAGTATTAGTGATTTTTCTCCACTTCAAATACCAATTTTTCTATCCAATCGAAAAGTAATAAAATCAGTCGGTATAGTTGAGGATGTCTTGGTTCAAACAAATCAATTGGTAATCCCAACCGACTTTGTCATCCTTGATGACGCTCCTCTAGTGTTGGGATGACCTTTTGTAAAAACCCACGAAGCTTTGAAAAACCGGAAGTACAACAATTTATCTATTCAATTAGGGGCATTTAAAAGAAGTGTCGATCTTGAGCGCTCAATGAAATATCCATTCGGCAATAATGACCCCCTAATTGAAGATGAAGATGAACCACTCGATACAAAAGAAGAAATTGACCACTTTGTTGAAGAAGAGGTCGCCATAGAACAAACTTTTAAAGTTCTTGATCAAAATGAGCAACCACATAAGGAGTCTCCTAAAGACCCACCTCTTGAGCTCAAAGAACTCCCAAAAGGTTTGGAATATGCTTTTCTAGACAAAGATGGTAAATTACCTGTAATTATTTCATCAAAATTAAGTAGTGTAGAAAAAGAAAAATTAATTAAGCTTTTGAAAAAACACAAAAACGCGATCGCTTGGAAGCTTGTAGATATTAAAGGAATAAGTCCTTCCATGTGCACGCACAAAATTTTAATGAATGATGACTATAAATCGGTAATACAACCACAACGTAGAGTAAATCCAAATGTACAAGAAGTGGTTAAAAACGAAGTCATCAAATTACTTGACGCCGGACTTATTTACCCTATCTCCGATAGTCCTTGGGTAAGTCCCGCCAAGTAGTTCCAAAGAAAGGAGGTATGACGGTAATAACTAATGAGAAAAATGAATTAATACCAACGAGAACTGTCACAGGATGGAGGGTATGTATAGATTATAGGCGATTAAATGAAGCAACAAGGAAATATCACTTTCCTTTACCCTTCATTGATCAAATGTTAGAAAGATTATCCGGTCATAAATTTTATTGTTTCTTGGATGGTTTTTCAGGATACTTTCAAATCCCGATAGCACCCGAAGACCAAGAAAAGACAACATTTACATGTCCCTATGGAACTTTTGCTTATCGACGAATGCCATTCGGTCTATGCAATGACCCCGCAACCTTCCAACGTTGCATGGTGGCCATCTTCCATGATATGATAGAAAAGACAACGGAAGTCTTCATGGATGACTTTTCTATCTTTGGAGATTCATACGACCAATGCCTCGATAACCTTGAACGAATGCTATCCCGATGTGAGGAAACTAACCTCGCCCTTAACTGGGAAAAATGCCATTTCATGGTAACGGAGGGAATAGTACTTGGTCATAAAATCTCAAGCGAAGGAATGGAGGTTGATCGAGCATAAATAGACACTATTTCTCGATTACCACCCCCATCCTCCGTTAGAGCTATCAGAAGTTTCCTAGGGCATGCCGGATTTTATAGACGATTTATCAAGGACTTTTCTAAAATTTAAGGCCTCTAACAAAATTACTTGAAAAAGATGCCCGTTTCATCTTTGACAAGGATTGCAATCAAGCATTTCTAACACTAAAAGAAATGTTAGTCAATGCACCTATCATGATAGCGCCTGATTGGAAATTACCTTTCGAAATCATGTGTGATGCAAGTGACTTTGCAGTTGGAGCCGTCTTAGGAGAAAGAAAAGATAAGTATTTTCACCCAATTTATTATGCTAGTAAAACACTTAACGATGCACAAAAAAATTACACAACAACGGAAAAAGAGTTACTAGTTGTGGTATTTGCTTTTGATAAATTTCGTTCTTATCTTGTTCTTTCTAAAACAATAGTCTATACAGATCATGCAGCCATTCGATATCTCTTCAAGAAACAGGATGCTAAACCACGTTTGATTCGGTGGATTCTACTTCTCCAAGAATTTGACATTGAAATCAAAGACAAAAGAGGAGCAGAAAACACCGCAGCAAATCATCTTTCGCGCTTAGAAGACCCAGCTTTGGAGGCAACCAGGGATGAGCAAATCAATGAAAAATTTCCAACGGAGTCCCTGGAAATGGTGGAATACATAGAAGAACCATGGTACGCCGACTACGCTAACTACCTAGCTAGTGGTATAGTCGCCAAAGGATGGCCACATCATCAAAGAAAGAAATTCTTTGCCGATGTGAAGCTTTATTTTTGGGAAGACCCTTATCTTTTCAAAATGTGTGCCGATCAACTCATCCGCCGATGCCTACATGGTAGTGAAGAAAGAAGAATCTCTGCCATTGTCATGAAGGTCCATACAGAGGACATCATGGTGCCGCTAGTACCGCACGAAAGGTATTTGATTCAGAATTTTATTGGCCAACCATTTACAAAGACGCCCAAAGTCTTGTCAAGACATGTGACGCTTGCCAAAGAACAGGTAATATTTCTTCCAAAAACGAAATGCCACAAAATGGCATTCTTGTTTGTGAAATCTTTGATGTGTGGGGACTCGACTTTATGGGACCCTTCCCACCGTCAAAAGGAAACAAATATATACTTGTGGCGGTATATTACTTGTCTAAATGGGCCGAGGCCGAGGCACTTCCAACAAATGATGTGTCACACCCCAACCGATGGCGGAAACATCGGGATGAGACGTACAAACTGTTCAAAGACATCATAACACTAAATGTGACAATATAATTAAATTTCATTTATTAAAATTGCAAAGTTTCATACATTGTCATAAAAAGGAAATAACAAACATCAAACATAGTTTATTTCAAAAGTGGGTTTCTAGGCCATCCTATTCATTTCTTCAAATCTTGACTTCCTCATCCTGCAGTATGCATTTAAAATAAAGTCAACAAAACATGTTGGCGAGTATACAAGTTTGATAATAGTATAATATGATTGAAATAGTTTAACATGCTCAAATCCACGTGACTATATGATTTCATATTAACAGTTATACTCGTAACGATGAAATCTATGTGTTCAAACCAAAGTTTAACGCAATTAACATAGCCTAACCCTAGAAGGGTGGTAACATGAGTAACATAGAATAAACCTAACAATACCCATAATATTATGGGAGGGGCGTTTCTCAACCTACAGCGCTGCCATTGTTAGGGGAGGCTTGCAAAGTTAATGAACACACAGTCATAAATGTTTAACAGTAGCATAACGTGATTAACATGAGTCAAATAGATTCACATGAAATGTGGATTGAGGGTGCAAAAATGTTTAACATAGTGTGTTTGATATAGAAATGCATACAGCACCCAAAATGTGATAAAATAGAAAATGGGTCATGTATACTCACCTTAGGTTGCGTTGCGTTTTTCTTGGAAAAGATTAAGAACAAGAGATTGCCCAAGAGAATGTGCACAAGAGATTTACCCTATTAATTTTGAGGATTGTTAAATATTGGGAATTTAGAGATTATTTAAATAACAAGGCGTTTATAAAAATAATATTAACATTTCTAAAGTGAAATAATAATATGTCTTATTTGTATATCTTGTATTTAATGAAATAAATGTCAATTTGTTTTATAAATAAGTGAGAAAAATAAATACTGATTTTTATATACTAAAATAATATTACCAATTGTACCAAAATATTATAAATATTTTTACTATAATTCTGGATTTTATAAATAATAATTCCGATTAATATTAATAATAATATAGATTAATAACTCTGATTTGAAATAATAAATCTGATTATATATATATATATAAAATAACAATTCTAATCTAAATAAATAGTAAATCTATTTATTATATAATAATTCTTATTTAGATAAAATAAAATAATAAATCTGATTATATAAAATAATAAATCTTGAATAATAATTCGGATTTAAATAATAATTTAAATAATAATTCTGATTATTATATATATATAAAACAATAATTCTGATTATTATATATATATATATATATATATATAAAATGATAATTCTGATTGTTATAAAATAATAATTCTGAATTTTAAAGTATAAATTCTGATTTAATAAATTAATAATTCTGATTTTAAAAATATAAATTCTGATTTAATATTAAATAAAATTCTGATTATTAATAATAATAATAATAATAATATATCTGATTAATTAAAGTAAAAATCCAGATTATAAATAAATCTGATTAATATAATTATTCGGAATTATTTTATATATTTGATTAATATTTATAAAATAAACCTGATTATCAATAATTTAGATTAATAATTAAATCTAATAAAATAATATAATAATAATAATAAACGTAATAATAATAATAATAATAATAATAATAATATTATTACGGAAACTGTAATTATAAAAGAAATAGGAAAAACGGAATCGAAAACGTAAAGTCGAAAAGAAAAGAATACCGGACTGTTGCAGACGGCGGCAGTCGGTGGGTGGTGGTTCTCCGGCGGCGATGCAGGATTCCAGCGACGAAGGTGGTTTCGGTTTCGGGTTGCTTCGATGATCGGGTGAAAGTACCGAGTATGAATAGTGGGTCGAGTTTATATAGGAGTTGTTGATTTCGGTTACAAGTAATGGAAGGTCACCAGATTTCCGGTAAACAACTCTAAAGTCGAAGAAAAAGATGAACAGTTCTGGGCGGTTTCTTTTTTTTTTAAATTCGGCGCATTTATTTAGATGTTAAATGTAATTTGGGTTCAAGATATGCCGGATGTGGCATGCCCGGCCGAGTGGTTGAGTGGTTGTTTGTTATCCGAAGCGTCTCGAGTTCGATTCTTGTCCCACGCGGTTCAACCCCCTTTTTTTTTAATAACAGTTAGTCTGACTAACTGGGTTAGTCACTAACTGAGTTTTCTAACTCAGTTAGTGCTGCCCTTTGATAAAATTAACCCAGTTAGCTGAATTAACTGGGTTTTCACTAACTGAGTTAGTTTAACTAACCAAAATACTCCAAAAATCATAAAAAATTCAGTTTTAAAATATTTATTTATTTAATTTTAATTATTAGTTTACTTATTTAAAATATTAATAAAATAATATAAAAATTATTTTAACCCAATTTTGATATTTTTTACCGAATTAACGTATAAATTCCCGGTTTTTGTACGGTTTAGGGTAATCTCTTGGCAATGATGAATTTGAGAGCTGAGATTAAGATGTATTTTCACTGTTTTTACATGTTTAACATAGTTTATCATGTTTTTAATTGTTTTGACAGTACATAGCATTCAAACACAAATATGAATAAAATAATGCACTTTCATTATGATTTCAAGTCTCGAGTACACTTTTGGTAATAAAACCAAATACCACAAAGGTACAACTTACAAAAATAGAAAGTACAAGTAGACTTGCCAAAAATGGAAAGATTGAAAATACGAGGTGTCACAGTCTCCCCTACTTTAGGAGATTTCGTCCTCGAAATCTTAAAGAGAAAGGACTTTTGAAAAAAAATAACATCTAAAGATTCAAAAGAGAGAATAGATGAGACTTGATCATAATGTTTGTTTAAGAAAATTGTTTTCATGAATGCATCACATAGCATATAGTTTCATATAGCACATAAAAGGACCATTTAGTCTCACACAGCATAATCATGAATTTCACGCAGGGTAACATTGATAATGAAAGCATCGTAAATTTAGTTTGTTCACGAAGGAGTAATTATTAATTGTTTTAGATTGCGATAATAACGTGATTCGTGTTCCCAAACTTGAAATGAAGATAACGCTCAAATGTAAATCACATGATAATTGAGATAACATAAAAAGAGATTTATCATAAAAATATGGATTGTCATGGAACGTAACATAAGACTATTCCAAAGTGAATCGAAATCCTTTTCGAATTAAGGAGACGTGCTTTGGCCTAATAGACAAATACTCTCATCGAGGAGTGACTAACGATATTTGTCCTTCCAGTTACTACACGTCCTTAATCGATTGGGAAAATCGAAACTTTGGCGAGATCGAAAATCAAGGAATGGGACTAGTTACCAAGATGCGAGTTTCACCTCTAACTTGATAACATCGTACCCTGATGTGGTTGGTACTCATCCAAAGATGAGGGTCCACTAGAATATGAAATGGAAACTCCCATCAAGGTTTGGATATCACTCCTAACTTGAGGGTAGATTTCGTGCAAAAATCAAAGTATAGCTGAGTGAAAATCATCACCAAGTGTGGGAATCACCCCTATCTTGATGAATCTTTTCGATTGTGTTGTAAGAGTGTCTTCAAAGCTTCGATGTGTGTATTGTGTTAGCCTTAGGAAAGGCTTGTATATTAGAAGTCCAAAAGAATAGAGGGAAGCAAGGAAGAGAGAAGAGAATATTGTCTTAAACAGCAAATAAATGAGAAAGCTCCTAAACTATAACCTAGGCAAAGCAAGGCATTCCTAATTCCCTATAGTTATGGCTCTGATACCAATCTGGTATCAGAGTACTCCTACTATAGACTAGGCAAAAGTAAGGCAATCCTACCTAATTCCCTATAGTTATGGCTCTGATACCAATCTGTCACACCCCAACCGATGGCGGAAACATCGGGATGAGACGTACAAACTGTTCAAAGACATCATAACACTAAATGTGACAATATAATTAAATTTCATTTATTAAAATTGCAAAGTTTCATACATTGTCATAAAAAGGAAATAACAAACATCAAACATAGTTTATTTCAAAAGTGGGTTTCTAGGCCATCCTATTCATTTCTTCAAATCTTGACTTCCTCATCCTGCAGTATGCATTTAAAATAAAGTCAACAAAACATGTTGGCGAGTATACAAGTTTGATAATAGTATAATATGATTGAAATAGTTTAACATGCTCAAATCCACGTGACTATATGATTTCATATTAACAGTTATACTCGTAACGATGAAATCTATGTGTTCAAACCAAAGTTTAACGCAATTAACATAGCCTAACCCTAGAAGGGTGGTAACATGAGTAACATAGAATAAACCTAACAATACCCATAATATTATGGGAGGGGCGTTTCTCAACCTACAGCGCTGCCATTGTTAGGGGAGGCTTGCAAAGTTAATGAACACACAGTCATAAATGTTTAACAGTAGCATAACGTGATTAACATGAGTCAAATAGATTCACATGAAATGTGGATTGAGGGTGCAAAAATGTTTAACATAGTGTGTTTGATATAGAAATGCATACAGCACCCAAAATGTGATAAAATAGAAAATGGGTCATGTATACTCACCTTAGGTTGCGTTGCGTTTTTCTTGGAAAAGATTAAGAACAAGAGATTGCCCAAGAGAATGTGCACAAGAGATTTACCCTATTAATTTTAAGGATTGTTAAATATTGGGAATTTAGAGATTATTTAAATAACAAGGCATTTAAAAAAATAATATTAACATTTCTAAAGTGAAATAATAATATGTCTTATTTGTATATCTTGTATTTAATGAAATAAATGTCAATTTATTTTATAAATAAGTGAGAAAAATAAAGACTGATTTTTATATACTAAAATAATATTACCAATTGTATCAAAATATTATAAATATTTTTACTATAATTCTGGATTTTATAAACAATAATTCTGATTAATATTAATAATAATATAGATTAATAACTCTGATTTGAAATAATAAATCTGATTATATATATATATATAAAATAACAATTCTAATCTAAATAAATAGTAAATCTATTTATTATATAATAATTCTGATTTAGATAAAATAAAATAATAAATCTGATTATATAAAATAATAAATCTTGAATAATAATTTGGATTTAAATAATAATTTAAATAATAATTCTGATTATTATATATATATATATATAAAACAATAATTCTGATTATTATATATATATATATATAAAATGATAATTCTGATTGTTATAAAATAATAATTCTGAATTTTAAAGTATAAATTCTGATTTAATAAATTAATAATTCTGATTTTAAAAATACAAATTCTAATTTAATATTAAATAAAATTCTGATTATTAATAATAATAATAATATTAATATATCTGATTAATTAAAGTAAAAATCCAGATTATAAATAAATCTGATTAATATAATTATTCGGAATTATTTTATATATTTGATTAATATTTATAAAATAAACCTGATTATCAATAATTTAGATTAATAATTAAATCTAATAAAATAATATAATAATAATAATAAACGTAATAATAATAATAATAATAATAATAATAATAATAATAATAATAATATTACGGAAACTGTAATTATAAAAGAAATAGGAAAAACGGAATCGAAAACGTAAAGTCGAAAAGAAAAGAATACCGGACTGTTGCAGACGGCGGCAGTCGGTGGGTGGTGGTTCTCCGGCGGCGATGCAGGATTCCGGCGACGAAGGTGGTTTCGGTTTCGGGTTGCTTCGATGATCGGGTGAAAGGACCGAGTATGAATAGTGGGTCGAGTTTATATAAGAGTTGTTGATTTCGGTTACAAGTAATGGAAGGTCACCAGATTTCCGGTAAACAACTCTAAAGTCGAAGAAAAAGATGAACAGTTCTGGGCGGTTTCTTTTTTTTTTTAAATTCGGCGCATTTATTTAGATGTTAAATGTAATTTGGGTTCAAGATATGCCGGATGTGGCATGCCCGGCCGAGTGGTTGAGTGGTTGTTTGTTATCCGAAGCGTCTCGAGTTCGATTTTTGTCCCACGCGGTTCAACCCCCGTTTTTTTAATAACAGTTAGTCTGACTAACTGGGTTAGTCACTAACTGAGTTTTCTAACTCAGTTAGTGCTGCCCTTTGATAAAATTAACCCAGTTAGCTGAATTAACTAGGTTTTCACTAACTGAGTTAGTTTAACTAACCAAAATACTCCAAAAATCATAAAAAATTCAGTTTTAAAATATATATTTATTTAATTTTAATTATTAGTTTACTTATTTAAAATATTAATAAAATAATATAAAAATTATTTTAACCCAATTTTGATATTTTTTACCGAATTAACGTATAAGTTCCCGGTTTTTGTACGGTTTAGGGTAATCTCTTGGCAATGATGAATTTGAGAGCTGAGATTAAGATGTATTTTCACTGTTTTTACGTGTTTAACATAGTTTATCATGTTTTTAATTGTTTTGACAGTACATAGCATTCAAACACAAATATGAATAAAATAATGCACTTTCATTATGATTTCAAGTCTCGAGTACACTTTTGGGAATAAAACCAAATACCACAAAGGTACAACTTACAAAAATAGAAAGTACAAGTAGACTTGCCAAAAATGGAAAGATTGAAAATACGAGGTGTCACATGATGGAAGAGTCGTGGTAAGATTTCTGAAAAAGTTATTCTCTCATTTTGGAACACCTAAAGAATTAATAAGTGATAGAGGTACCCATTTTTGTAACCATCAACTTGAAATTTTTTTAACAAGATATGGGGTTTATCACCGGGTCTCAACGGCATATCACCCTCAAACAAACGGACAAGCCGAAGTGACTAATAGAGGTTTAAAATGAATACTTGAAAAAACCGTAGGGTTAAATAAAAAGGAATGGGCCGACAAATTAGATGACGCTTTATGGGCTTTTCGAACTGCTTATAAAACAACAATAGGTACAACCCCATATAAGCTCGTCTATGGAAAAAGCTGTCATTTGCCAATAGAAATTGCACAAAGCTTACTGGGCAATTAAAAATGTAAAATTAGATTTAGAATTGCCGGTAAAAATCGATTTTGTCAATTAAATGAATTAGACGAACTAAGGAATTATGCATACTCTAACTCTGAAATTTATAAGGAAAGAATGAAAAACTTGCATGATAAACACATTAAACCTAATGAATTTCGAGTAGGAGATCAGGTTCTATTGTTTAATTCACGACTTCGCTTATTTCCTGGTAAATTAAAGTCTAGGTGGTCAGGACCTTTTTCCATCACCCATATTTTCTCACACGGTGCAGTAGAAATTAAATCTCGGAATGGAATTCCATTCAAAGTCAATGGCCAACGGCTGAAGCTCTATCAAGGATTCATTGAGGATGAGGAGGAAGAAATCTCGCTTCAAACGGTCGAAGAATGAAAGCATCAACATCATACCTGGTAAGTTACGAACAAGCGGGTTGACATCTAAATCGGAAAGTCTTCTAACCAAGTTTTTGGGAAACAGGGCACTCACACGAGCACCTAAATATATATATATATATATATATATATACATATATATATATATATAATATTGCCCGCCCACGGGGCCGTGCTCAGCGAGCACGGGGCCGTGTCCGCGCAACTGCCGGGATAAAACCCCCCTTTCAACACAGTTTCTTCATTCCACACGCCCCGTTTCCCTAAAAACTCTCTAGTTCAGGCGATTTTTCTGCAAGATTTCGACGTCTCCTCTACTTCTAACAACATCAAGGTATGATTCTATCATTATTAGTAGTTAGATTAAGCATTTGCATGTAGTTTAACATCAAGATTTCGGGGAAAAATCTAGGGTTCTTCAACTTGAACCAGATCGACCTCAAATTTTTGCATAAATCTGTTAGCATTAGTTTAGATACATGTTATAGGAAGTAAATCAACTTGTATTGTTTGTAGATTCGCCTGATTTCTCACAAAAACCTCAAACCCTTGTTTTTTAACCGAAAAAGATAAAATTGAAGGGGTAAACATGTTGTTTTGAGAAAAACGGCACTTGGGGTTTCATTTTCGGGGAAAACCGCCCCAACTGGACCAAAAATTTTCAAGTTTTCGGGACCGGGTCGAAAAATGGGAATTTTGGTAAACAGACACCTGGACACGAGGTCATGCTCGCTGAGCACGGGGGCGTGTCCAGCCAAAGTCAGTCCAACTCGGGGTGTGTCCACTGAACACGGGGGCGTGTTCAGTCGACTGTTTTCAATTTTCTCCGAATTTTTCACTGTTTCTTGCTAAGTGTTTGGTGTTTCCTTTCAGATGGCCAAGAAGTTCACTCGATTCAATGCAAATGAGTTGGATGCTAAAGCGAGACATGATGTTCTAAGAACTAGGCCGGAGGAGTACCCACGACAAGCATGCATGGATCTTCTAGGAACAGTGAACCAGCTAGACCGATTTAACAACATTGTCACCAGCCCACTAAGAGCCGACCTGTGCACTCGGCTTCGCTCAGTCCATGAATACAACATGGAATTCTACAACACTTTCACTTTCAAGTCGAGAGCTGATCCATTTGATAATGATGGGGTAGAATTCCGTTGTGGGGGGACTGTGTACTCAATTTCGATAGCACAATTTGGGGCAATAGTTTGGTTGTACGCGGATGAAGATGCTGGGGATGAAGAAAACACTGGCGGTCTACGTGAGATCCACCCAAATCAACGCCAAGCTGCTTGGGCTCAAATAGGAGATGGCAACTATAATCCGAGCCAGACTAAGAGCACACAGCTGAGAGACCCTCTTTACCGCTACATCCACATGGTCGACACCTACTCTCTTAACCAAAGGCACGACAGCAGCGGCGTGGTAGGGTTACGAGATCTGGTGGTCCTCCATTGTATTCACACCCGTACCAACCTTGATGTTCCATACCTACTACTCCGAAACATGAACCTAAACCAACTTGCTACTCCACCGACTCCTATCTTCTTTGGCGGGTGGATTTACCGCCTATTCAAACATTTTGTAGATAGGATGCCAAGGTCTTTCCAAAAGAGCCCATGGTCGGGGAGAGTGGACATGGTCATATGCCGCTCCATGAACTTGATTTATGAAGCGGGTGACGGGACGGTCAGTTTTCAAAGAGTTCAAGGGCATGCTTGGAACCTGCAAGAGGCACCACGGTGATCCGGGCCAATCCTCCTCATAAGGAGGCGGTTTTCCTAATTTTCAAAGCTTACATGATTTATTGCAGGAAAACCTCATGTGCACCAGGAACACCTACAATATGGCTAGCAACACATATACCCGGGTCGGAGCGATAGAGAGAAACATCTCCGATATACAGGATGATATCGGGAACATCCAGGAGTATATGGCGGGCCACGGAGGAGGTGATGATGATGATGATGATGATGATGATGATGAAGACAAGGACATGGATTAAGCGGGAGGAGTAGAAGGTAGCATCCCACGGATGGAGGTCCCACAGGTTAACCCCCTTTTCTCACGAACAATTTCAGGCATGCGTGCCGTTTGTTGAACAAATTACTTTCTTTAACTCTTTTTATTTCTTGCATTTTCTTTTTCTTTTTAACTTGAGATGTGGATTATTAACTTTGGTAATTTAGGATGTTTGCTATGATTGGTGTGGTATTTATTAGTTAAACAGGTACATACGAGGCTTAGAGCACTAAACATTAGTGCTACTAAAGCCGGGACAGGAAAACTGAAGCCAGAAACCTGTTTTACCCCTTTGTAGTTTGTCCATACGGGGTCGTGTTCAGCCCACACGCCCCCGTGCCCATTGCCCCAGACCTGCTGTCTGTCTAAATTATGCAGATTTTTGCCAGACATGGGGTCGTGCTCAGCCAACACGCCCCCCGTGTCTACCTTCTGTAAGTTCTCGTTACTGGCAATCTGACCACGGGGCCGTGTTCACCTAACACATGGCCGTGTCTAGATGCCCAATAACATAAAAATTGTTTTTAAACACACTTTTACACATTTAATCAACCTAAAAACTTATTTTTGGGACACATTGAGGACAATGTGTAATTTAAGTGTGTGTGTGTGGGGGGGGGGGATGCTAAAACCTTGAATCTTGCAAGTCCTAATTACAAGCCTTACACAAAACTCTATTGGAACCGCTAAACACCCCGATTTTTTTCAAAAAAATTTCCATTTTTTTTACTTGTCTTGGTTTATTTGGGAATTACAAGTTCTAAAAAGGTTATATTTTTACAAATTTACAACCGATTGCGCCGTGATAAAAAGAACCAACATAAGAAAATTATGAAACGACATGACAAATCTAGTTAAAATTTGATTATATATACTTGATCACATAAAAACCCGTTCCCACAAAAAGTGAGTTTTGAGCCTTTATTGAGTATACAAATACATATTTTTAAACTAAATGCTCATTTTTCGTTTCTTGTGTGAATAGCCGCTTGGTTCTTACGACTCTAGAACTTGCCATGACGATACATTCCCGGTCCTTACCAACTTAAACTCAAGTAAGTAAATGATGGAGGCATTAGGACTAACCCTTTTTATTTCAACACCATTATTTTTCTTTTTTACCACCTACCCAAAATCCCCCTAGTTAACCCCTTTGAGCCTAAACCTTTTCATTTCTTAACCCAAAATAAACACCCTTTTTACCCACCAAAACCCTTTTTCATTTTAAAACCCTTGATTTTAGTAACAAAGCTCGGTTTTTCTCATGACTTCCTTATAAAAAAAATGATGAGTGATGAGGAAGACAAAAGAAATAAACAAACAAGTTCATCAAAAAGAACTTTGTTTGAAAAATTGCTTCATTAGAATAAAAAGTCATAAAAATAAAAAGTCTTATGAAAACCGACGCTTTTTACGCCTTTCGCCCTTTTCTACTAACCACTAACCCAACCACCTACCTTTAACCCAAGCCTAACCCTTCCCCCAAAAGTCCTCTTAATATTTACAAAGGTTTACAGTTAAAAAGGAGGAGGATTGATTGCTTGTCAATCTTATGGTAGAAGTAAGTTCCATGCCGCTCTCGAGTGTTTCACAAAAATACATCTTTGGCCGAGTGTTGAGTGATACCCCGTGAGGTATGTGAACTTGTATATAAATGGAATTTTAAAAAGGCATGTTATGCCCTAATAAGTAATTTATCTTATGTAATGTTTTAAATAAATCATGACGAATAGGATTGTAAATAAAATTAAAACCTAAGAAAGAATCATGGAAATCCCGACACTTTATGACAAGCCCAAAAACCTTCTCTTCTACCCATTCTATTTGGGAGTGTAAGCCACATTGTAAAGAGTTTTGCTTGAGGACAAACAAAGATTCAAGTGTGGGGGTATTTGATGTGTGCAAAATGCAACATATAAATTACATCAAATATGGCATAAAACTAACCCTTTTTTTAGTAATAATGTTGGAAAAAGTGTGTTTTTGTCTTCCTTTTGTATTTTCAGGATTAAATGAGCTCAAATGAACAAAAGAAGCAAAAAGGCAGCTAAATCTAACATAAATACAAGAAAAGGAATAAACGTGGCATGCCCGACCCCCCGACAGCATCCTCCCAAGCAAAAGCAAGAGAACAGAAGGCTGAACACGCCCCATGCTCAATGAGCACGGGGGCGTGCCCAAGTGTCTGCAGAAAAGACAAAGTTGTAGAAGCTTCTATCACCCACCACGGGGACGTGTCCAGCGGACACAAGGCCGTGGTCAACTCTAAGATTCGTAGAATCTAGGAAATTCTTGATAGTACAGATACGCTTCTGCACACGGGGTCGTGCCCAGCTGACATGGGGGCGTGGTCAACTAATGCAGACAAACTGCAATTAATGAAGAAAGAGAAGATGGGTGGACACGGGGCCGTGTCCGGGCTTCTGTGCAGGCTATAAATAGGGGTGCTTGGCTCATTTGCAAACCATCCCTTGGCACACCACCTCTCTCACACTTCACCCACCCACCACCACCATCACAACCCACATCCACCACCATCATCAATCATCCATCATAGAGTGTTTGAGTAGTCTCGGGATCCAAGATTGATCGTAAGAGTTCTTGACAATCAAAGGCCATGTTTGCCTAAGTCTCTTACATCACTTGGTGAAGACAAGTGTTTAGTGTAATACTTTTTATTTTTAAGCTTTTCGCACTTTTTATTTGGTTATGTATTAATGACTTTAATAACTAGTTTCTTATGTTGAAGGTGAATCTTCCTTATCATTTTTCCGTGGTGTCTTGGCATTATTTTACTGTCTATATAAAATAAAATATTTTCACCATTCATATCTCCACGGTCTATATGGAGATATGTTGGCTACCTGGTTGGGGGTTAAGGGAATGGTTTGGTAAGAGTCTTGCCTTGTTCAGTGTATAGATCCTGCAAGGACCTGGGTCAACTTTAGTAGGACCTCCTTCAATACCCACTGGTATTGGATGGCGGGGGTCCGAACTCCTTGATCCGCTCATATGTAAGCTACTATTAAAAATTTAACCCGACTAGTTAGGATTGTATCCCTGCTGACTCAAACTACTTAACCGAGGGTAACGTCACCTTCAAAAGAGGGGCCTACCACATTACGCATTAATAACTTAATTAATTATCTTTCAATAATCCAACCCTTTAGGATTGTATCTTTGCTGACTCAAACTACTGGGTTGAGGGTAACGTCACCTTCAAAAGAGGGGCCTACTACTATAACTAAGATAATCTCTTAAAAAGTGCAAAAGTGAGAAAATAATCAAAGGTTACACTAAACGCGAGTCGGATCCAAGTGATTCATCTTGTCTATCTGTTTTATTTTTATTTTATTTTCTGCATTTTTAGTTTTTATTTTCTAGTTTAAACCTTTTTCTAAACTTTTGATTTGATTAGACGTTGAGGATAAACCGGTAATAAAAGCTCTTGTGTCCTTGGACGACCTCGGTATCTTGCCAACACTATACTACGCTCACGATGGGTGCACTTGCCCATATGTGTGTTTGGTGTTAGTAAAATATCATGTTTTATAAATTTAAAACTTGACTAACGTGTAAAAAGGGCTAAAAATATATATAAAAATCTTTACCACCACATATGCATCAGGGTTCTCACCAGAAGTCAATCCCAAAACATTTGTCTTTTTGTTGGCTTTCTATCACTCCATCAACCAGTCAAGTACCAAGAGGCACTGAAAGACAACAGTTGGGTAGAAGCTATGCAGGAAGAGCTCCAACAGTTTAAAAGACAACAAGTATGGGAGCTTGTACCACTGCTAGAGGGTGTGAGTCCTATTGGCACAAAGTGGGTCTTTAAAAACAAAACTGATGAAAGGGGGATTATTGTCAAGAATAAAGCTAGGCTTGTGGTTCAAGGTTTTAGATAGGAAGAGGGCATTGACTATGATGAAACTTTTGCCCCTGTAGCAAGATTAGAAGCTATCAGACTGTTCTTACCCTCTGCTGTCAACCATAATATCAAAGTGTTTCAGATGGATATCAAATTTGCATTCCTCTATGGTAAAATTCAAAAAGAGGTATATGTTTGTCAACCTCCTGGTTTTGAGGATCCATTTAATCCAAATCATGTCTACAAGCTAAACAAAGCTTTGTATGGCCTAAAATAAGCACCAAGGGCCCGGTATGAAACTCTTTCCATTTTTCTGATCTCTATTGGCTTCACAAGAGGCAAACTTGAGAAAACACTGTTTTTAAAATGGAGAGGAAAAGATTTGATGATTGTCCAAATTTATGTGGATGACATCATTTTTGGAAGCACATGTAACAAAATGTGTGAAGAGTTCAGAAAACTCATGACAGCTGAGTTTGAGATGAGTGTAATGGGTGAACTACAGTGCTTTCTTGGTCTCCAATTTAAACAACTGCAAAATGGCACTTTCATTCATCAAAGCAAATATGCTAAAGAACTTTTAAACAAATTTGAGATGAATGATTGCAAGCCATGTAGTACACCCATGGCAACCACCAAACTAGTCATGACTGATGAAAAGGATGATTTGGTTGATCGATCCTTATATAGAAGCATGATTGGGTCTTTATTGTACCTAACTGCATCTAGGCCAGACATCATGTTTGCAACATGTGTTTGTGCAAGATCCCAATCAGCCCCTAGGAAGTCTAACCTCATTGCTGTGAAAAGGATATTCAGATACATAAAAAGTGCTCTCACACTTGGTATCTGGTGCCCTGCTAATGGGAATGTTAAGCTTTCAGGTTTTTCAGATAGTGACTTTGCTGGATGCAATACAACAAGGAAGTCCACATCAGGAGGGTGCCAATTTCTAGGTGATTTCTTAGTATCTTGGCAAAGCAAAAAAGCAAGCAGCTGTTTCAACATCCACTGCTGAGGTAGAAGACATTGCTGCTGCAAGCTGCACAGCCCAACTGTTGTGGTTTCAAATGTCGCACCCTGGCTTTTGCGGAAGCGTTGGTTTATTTGGTGTGACTTCTTAATACCATAGCAATTATCATAACCATGCTATATGAAAATAAAACCATGATGTTCATCCATTCAACAAGTTTTTAAAAGAAACATGACAACATTGTTAGAAAAGTCGACACATGCAACGGATTACAACATGACATAATTAAAAATCTTGTTCATATGACACGACCAAAAGACATGAATAAAACACAGTTTAAGACTTGCGACTCGTCCAGGCAAAAGTCAAAATCCCTAAACTCGGATGACATCATTTCTCCTACGCAGCTTGACGACATAGCATACCTTGCCAGATCCCTTAATTTCATGAAACACATGCAGTTTGAAAAATCAACAAAAGGTTGAGCGAGTTCATGTAAAAGTGAGCATGAATAAACCTTTAAAGTATGTATAAAAGTCCCTGGTATGTAGCAATAAGGAAAAAGAGATCACCAATGGGTTGCAAAGCCACTGGTATGTGTGAGAAAGTGCAGGGAAACTCAAACCTAGCAAATTTGTTACCGGGCTTCGGCTGTAAGACACAGTCACGTCTATGGGCCTCCCCGGCCTCACGGGTGTGGGCTTGCTACACCCAAATAGATCTATCACTCTTGTGTCCCTCGGTCCTACAACGAGGATTAATGGCCTCGAGTGTTGTACCCACCCCTCACATGATCTAGTAGTATAAACCCTCCCTACGCTAACCATACCATGTAATAAATGTTTTTAATAATTGTCGCATGTATTTCACCCCCGAAGTATAAAACTGAAAACAGTAAAGAGAAAAGGGGGACATGAACTCACAGAAGTGCGTCTCGTGAAATAGTCGATCCCAACTCAACCTGCTGCGTGACGACCTACACGTACTAATGCCTATTAGACGAACGGCCGTGCCTTGGCTTAAGGTTTAATGTTGTTGGAGAAAAAGTTAGGTAACTATTTCGTATTCACACTTCTTAATTATTTTATATTCGTATTTCCTTCCCAAGGATGTGGGTAATAATACATGTATGCTTTATAATTCCGGAAATATATTTTTAAGTCTCACTTGAAAATATATTTTAATCACTTGTCAAAAATTCCCAAAATATATATTTTTTCCAAAAATATTATATTTTACTTCATACTTTTTCCAAAATAATACTTTATCAAAATATACGTATGAGAGTATTTTTCAGAAATGCTACATAAGTTGCGTCTTAGTGTTTTCGTATTATAACAATACTTATGTAACTCAAATATTTATTTTGTGAGAGCGTTAGTATTATTTTGGAGTCGAAATTTCATAATATTCTCAAGTTATATTATTTTTACCCTAAAAAAATAATATATATCTACTTCACAAAATAATCACATACTCACACAAGCGTTTTACTATAAAATATATATTCTAAATATATATTTAATAAATTTTTCTTATGAAAATCCGCCTCCGGTACTTGGTATTTTTGTAATAAAAATCATGGCGAAGTTTATTTAGAAAAATAATGTTAAAAAATATATTTGTAACCATTCGATAGAAAAATGGTTCTAAGTGTTGAAATTTTAGAAAAAATTCGCCAGAGTTTCCTCTATAAATGGATGTTTCCATGCTTTTTAGCATATCATTTTCTTTTGTAAAATCAATCAAACAATCGCAATCAACAATATACAATCTTTAATCACTAATTTTGACAAAAATAAGCCTAAATCATAAACTCATGAACTTGAAAGTTTTGTAAAAATATGTAGTAAATCACTAACACACTTAGTAGGTCTTGTTACCTTTAAAAATAAGATTAGTTTCTTAAAAACTTTATTTTTAAAGAATATGCATTTTCACAACTTCTAGTCATGATTTCCAAAAATATTTCTTTGTGAAATTTTCTTTCTACACAAGTGTTCCTACACTTGTTTACCCACTAAAAATGCTTTTAGTTCATACAAGATCCGGGTTTTAACAAAACTAGTATTTTTCACTTGGTTCTTCCGAAAAACCACTTGTAGATCTTTAGATCTACAAGTTTGTAACCTTATTTTTCAAGAAAAATTACATTTATCCAAGTTCCAAGTTCATGGATGGATGGATTCATCATCTTTCATATTTCTAACTTTTACATCCTACTAGTTTATGTTCTTAAACATGAACTAGTATGTCTAGATGATGATCCATCTTGCTTCTACTAACAAACAACATGTAATAATCATAACTACACAAGATTTACATGATTTACCCATCTATCTTCTCTTTATCCACCCTTTATCACTTTATGTTTAAGACTTGTTCATGTTCTTTAGAGTTTCTTAACTTTTTATCATTTTATCATCTATTAACCACTAAATACAAGAACAAGATGATATTTTAGAACACTTACTACTAGCACAAGGCTAGGGGAGAAACAAGGCGTAAAAGCGGTGGATAAAAGAAAACTAGAGTGGTTCTTGAACTTCCGAGTGCACCAAGCTTGTTTGTAGGACTCCTTGCACCTTTGAGTGTATGAAAATGGCTTGATCAAAGGTTGATGATGGTGGTAGTATGGTGAGGTGGTGGCGGCCGTGAATGGTGTAGGAGGGAAGGAGAGAAATTGGTGTTTGATGTGTTTAGATGAAATGAAAGTGTGATCTTGTGGGTTTATTTATAAACCATTTTCAATTTTAACCAGCATACAATATGCTTCCAAATGTCCAACATATGTAATATTATAATCAAAAGCAAGCAAGGGTGGGTCACCCTAGTGGTGACCGTCGCATGGGGGGTATGGGGTTGGGTGGTAATGTGAGGGTAACTAATTTAGTTGAAATCTAATGATATTTAGTTAGTGTGTAAGTGTGTTGCATAATATAAGATGTGTTAGGGTGTTCGGGGACCCTAACTAGCTCAGAAAAGTAAAAACAATGTATTTGGCAAAATTTTTCTGTTCCGGGTAAAGTCCGGTTGTTCGGTTGGATGTTGATCCGTTAAAGTGCTAAATAAAGTTTTAAAGTGTCTTTTATATTCTTTTTAGTAACACATTAAATTCCCAACACTTTGGAAAATATCTAGGACTATTTTACCAAGTTTTTGCACTTTACTAGCATTGTTAAATGCTGAATTTTGGTATTTAGTGCAGAATTTTGCACTTAAAGTATGTTTTAGGCACTTCCGGGCACTATAACTATCACCTAGTGACGCAGTTTTAGGATCCTCACCTTCCTACACTCCCTACTAGTGTAGTATTCCATTCCTGGCTCATACTGGCCCCAAAAATAATGTCTGTCTAAGTGCTGGCAATGTCAGCATGTTTACTGGTTATCCGCTCACTATGCTAACTGTGCTTTGTGCATCAAGTTTGTCACTAATGTTTGGGTGTAATAAATAGAGTGACAGTGTAAAATGTGATGCATGAGTATGTATGTATCAGAAATCAGAAATCAGAAAGTAGTTTAATCATAATTGTAATCAAGCACAGTAATTAAGCACTAATTAAATGTTAATTAATTTGTACGGATACCTGGAATTGTGAGGGTTGTCATATTCTCCCCCATTAAGAAAATTTCGTCCCGAAATTTTAAGTTCTGCTTCTGGTCGCAGGGGTTTTTGGAAATAAATGGGGGTATTTTTCTTTCATACGATCCTCACGTTCCCATGTGTATTCTGGACCATGTCTGGCATTCCATCGAAGTTTGACGAGCTTGACACTACTCCTGCGCGTTTTGTTTATTTTCCAATCCGTAACTTCAACGGGTTCTTCAACAAAGTGGAGCGTGTCGTCGATATGAATTTCGTCAGCAGGAATGATAACAGTTTCTTGAGTCGGACTCTTCTTCAGGTTTGATACATGGAATGTATCATGAACACCGTTAAGTTCGGCAGGTAAGTCCATCTTGTATGCTACTAAACTAACCCTCTTCAAAATCTTAAATGGACCGATGTAATGCGGATTCAACTTTCCACGCTTTCCAAAGCGTGCCACACCCTTCCAGGGTGAAGCCTTCAACAGAACCATATCTCCTACCTCAAACTCCAGAGGTTTCCTTCTTCGATCCGCATAACACTTTTGACGATCGCGAGCCGCCTTGATGCGTTCTCGGATCTGTGCAATCTCGTCTGTGGTTTCCTGGACCACTCCGAACCAACTAACTGTCTATCACCTGCGTCAGCCCAACAGATCGGTGATCGATATTTGCGTCCATAAAGAGCTTCGAACGGTGCGGCTTGAATACTTGCGTGATAACTGTTGTTGTATGAAAATTCGACCAATGGTAGGTGAATATCCCAACTTCCACCTAAATCCATTACGCAAGCTCTCAGCATATCTTCTAGAGTCTGAATCGTTCGTTCGCTCTGTCCATCCGTTTGCGGGTGAAAAGTTGTACTCAGGTTCAACTGAGAACCGAATGCTTCTTGAAAGGATTGCCAAATCCTTGACACAAATCTTCCGTCTCTATCAGAGATGATTGAGAGAGGCATTCCATGACGTGCAACTATCTCTCTCATGTATATCTCAGCTAATTTGCTCGTGTTGTCTTTTTCTCTGATTGGCAAGAAATGCGCAGATTTCGTTAACCGGTGTACTATTACCCAAATAGTATCGTGACCTTTGGGCGTTCTTGCTAGTTTCGTTATAAAATCCATTGAAATCTGTTCCCATTTCCATTTGGGTATCTCAGGTTGCTGCAGAAGTCCTGAAGGCTTCTGGTATTCGGCTTTTACCTTAGCGCACGTTAAACATTTACTAACATAAACTGCAACATCGCCTTTCATCCTTGGCGACCAGTAGAAATCCTTAAGATCTTGGTACATTTTATCCGCTCCGGGATGAATAGAGTACCGTGACTTGTGTGCTTCATCGAAAATAACCTTTCTTAAACCACCAAACAGAGGAACCCAAATTCGTTCCATGAAGCATAACGTTCCTTCCTCGTTTGGCACTAACTGCTTCTCCATCCCACGGAGATATTCCTTCTCAATATTCCTTTCCTTGAGAGCTTCTTTCTGCGCGTCACGAATGCGCACGAGAGATCTGTCTGGATAATCATCTCCAGAGCCCTAACCCTTATGGGCTTGATCCTTTCCTTTCGACTTAGGGCATCGGCGACCACATTCGCCTTCCCTGGATGATACTTAATTTCGCAGTCGTAATCATTCAGCAGTTCTACCCAGCGCCTTTGTCTCATGTTAAGCTCCTTCTGATCAAATATGTGCTACAGACTCTTATGATCAGTGAAGATTGTACATCGCGTACCATACAAATAATGCCGCCAAATCTTCAGCGCAAATACCACTGTGCCTAACTCCAAGTCGTGCGTGGTATAATTTTTCTCGTGAACCTTCAATTGGCGAGAAGCGTATGCTATAACTTTCTGTCGTTGCATCAACACACATCCTAAACCTTGACGCGAGGCGTCACAGTATTCCACAAAATCATCTGTTCCTTCTGGTAGCGATAAGATCGGTGCATTACAAAGCTTAGCCTTCAACAACTGAAATGCTTCTTCTTGTTTGATTCCCCAATCAAACTTCTTATCTTTCTGCATGAGGGAAGTCAAAGGTTGAGCGATTTTTGAAAAATCCTCAATGAACCTTCGATAGTAACCAGCCAAACCTAAGAATTGTTGAATCTCGGTCGGCGTCTTTGGAGTTTCCCAATTCTTTATCGCTTCGATCTTTGTTGGATGCACGTGGATTCCATTTCCATTAACCACATGTCCAAGGAATTGGACTTCACGTAACCAGAACTCGCACTTCGAGAACTTGGCATACAACTTCTCCTTCTTAAGCAACTCCAAAATAGCTCTTAAATGTTGTTCGTGCTCATCCTTCGTCTTTGAATAGATCAAAATATAGTCGATGAACACAATCATGAACTTGTCGAGGTACGGTTTACAAACTCTGTTCATCAAATCCATAAAAACACCTGGCGTGTTTGTCAACCCAAACGGCATCACCAGAAACTCGTAATGTCAATATCGAGTTCTAAAAGCAATCTTGGGAATACTTTCCTCTTGAATTCTCAACTGATGATAACCTGATCGCAAATCGATCTTTGAATAGAAACTTGAACCTCGCAACTGATCAAACAGGTCATCAATTCTCGGCAGAGGATATCTATTCTTGATAGTCAACTTGTTCAGTTCCCGGTAGTCGACACACATATGAAAACTACCATCCTTCTTCTTAACGAATATAACTGGAGCTCCCCAAGGCGAGAAGCTTGGTCTGATAAATCCCTTGTCTAACAGCTCCTGGAGCTGCGTCGACAACTCCTGCATCTCCAAAGGCGCGAGTCGGTAGGGTGCCTTAGCCACAGGCGCGGCGCCTGGAACTAAGTCAATGTGGAACTCGACTTGTCTCTGCGGCGGTATTCCTGGCAAGTCTTCTGGAAAGACTTCAGTATATTCCTTTACCACTGGGATGTCTTCGATCTTCGACTCAGCAGCTTCCTTATCCACGATGTGTGCCAAGAAGGCAACACATCCCTTCTGTAAACACTTTCGAGCTTTCAGGCAGCTAATGATTCTCAGAGGCGTATCACGCTTCTCTCCGTGAACCACGATCGTCTTTCCATCTTCTATTGGGATGCGAATGGTCTTTTCGTGACAAACAATCTCGGCTTTGTTGCTTGACAACCAATCCATCCCTACTACCACGTCGAAGCTTCCCAACTCGACTTGTAGTAGATCCAAAGTGAACTCACGTTCTCCCAGCTCAATTACACAACTTATGACGACTTCATTAGCTTCAACTAGCTTTCCATTAGCCAGTTCAATTGAGTAAGGTACATCTAACTTACTAGCGGTTAACCCAAGCATACTCTTAAATTCTAACGATACAAAGCTATAGTCGGCACCAGTATCAAACAGAACAGATGCAAAGAGTTGATTTATAGGGAACATACCAGTGACAACGTTGGGATCTTGGCGCGCTTCCCTTGCTCCTATGTTAAACACTCTTCCACGGGCTTGATTCAGCTTTGGGCATTCCTTCTTAAAGTGCCCAACTTCTCCACAATTAAAACAGCCTGGTCCTTGACCATTACCACCTCCATTTCCAGCTTGAGTGTTGTTGTGGTTACGATTTCCATTCCCAGCTTGATTCGCAATGTTTCCACGGTTTCCATTTCCGCCATTTCCTCCCTGCTGGCGGTTTCCATTACCATTCCCATAACCTCAATTCCCGGTACGCCCAGCACCAGTTCCGGCCCAACACGTATCCTTCGTGTGGCCGTTCCTTCCACATGATTCACAATTCCTCAATCTGCATTGGCCATTATGATGGCGCTGGCACGTATTACACTTGGGCAGAGTACCCATATATCCATTTCCTTTGTTCTCAACACCGGTTGCAGCTCTGGCCGGTGTGCTTGACTCACCCTTCTTGTTCACATTACCGGTACCTTGCTTGAAGTTTGAAAATTTCCTCTTGTTTTCACCAGATGACTCCACATGAGTCTCTTTCTTCTTCTGCCCAGTAACGGAAAACATGTTCAATCGAATAGCTTCCTCAGTAAGAGCCACACTGAGATCAATGGCTTATGTGATTGTCGCAGGCTTGGAAGTAGTAACCATACTCATGATCTGAGGTGCCAATCCCCAGATAAAGCGCTCGATACGTTTGAACTCCGGTGTGACCATGTACGGCACTACATGGGACAAATCGTGGAGTCTCTGAACATACTCTGCAATCTTGGGACCTTCCATTTTTAGGTGCCAGAACTCAGTCTCCAGCTTCTGAATTTCAGCACGTGAGCAGTACTCCCTTCTCATGAGCTCCTTCAGCTCATTCCATGACATCGCATAAGCAGCAGCTTCACCAAGAGTTTGCACTTGCAAATTCCACCAAGATAGGGCTCCATCCAGAAATATCCCTGAGATGTAGGTCACTTGTTGCTCGGGAGCACACTTGCTCATTCTAAGGATAGATTCAGTCTTCTCAGCCCATCTTACAAACGCAACAGCACCTCCTGTGTCGTCGAAATTCACGGGCTTGCAATCGAGAAATTGCTTGTAAGTGCACCCTGCACATACGTTAGAATTTACATATGGTATTAGCGGGCATGCTATAAATATCCAAATGTATCATAGTATATCTCAAACGACTTAAAATTACCATTAGGTGGATTGTTATTGTCGTGATTGTGCGAGATATTTCCACTCGTTTCTGCATGAGAAGCAGCATATTGTGCGATAGCTGCAACAATGATCCCTTGAAGTTCTGCCTCATTAGTAGGCATGCGCGGATCACGTCTTGGAGGCATCTTCTAGAAGATGTTTCACGTTGGTCAGGTCATAGTAAGTAAATAGTGTGCGTACGTAATAACATTCATCAAGCACATAACATCTCAGGTTATAAATTTAAAACAAATAATCCAACAATGCATTTAATGAGAATATTGCGATTGCACTAAAAAAACCAAGACCACAATGTAATGTTTACAAGTTCATAACTGTTTCGTACATCAACAGTGACTAAGGGCCACATCGCCCTTGTCCGAACTATCTAATCAGCTATAACAACAACCAAATACAAAATATCAAAAGTCATGTCATCAAAATGCGGTCTTCAAAAAGCTGTATAGTCGGCACAATCGTGGTCGTCTCACCAAAAGTCTACCTGCATCGAATCAAAATGCCTATGCTGATGGCGGAGGAGGAGGAGGAAAACGAGAGTAATACAGGCGACGCATATGTAACCAGTCCTTCTCTAAAGTACGACAGACGCGCAGCAAATATGCTATCTGCTGCTCGGAAGTCCAAAAGCGAGCGTCTGAGTCGTGGGAAAGTGGACGCGGAGGGTGTGATGCTGCAAACGGGGTCTGGCAATGACAGGATGGACGTGGAGCTCTCTCCAAATCCTGAATACGACGTGTTAAGGCCTCCTGTTGTATCATCAAAGAAGTAAGGATGTCCTCTGTAAAATACCCAACATGGTATGGGTGGTACGGATCAGACAATGGCATGATAGGGGGCGTAGTCCATAAAAATGGCTCGCTCGATGGAGTGAAAGATGGTGCAGTAGGTGGCGCAACATGGGGAAACTGTGATGTGAATGGAAAAGGTGATGACAGCATGGGTGGAACAGGAATAGGCGGCTGCCTAGATGACCCCTCAACGCAGCGGCGGTATGTCCTGAAGGAACATAATAGGGAGATCAGTGCTGTGAGCGTCTGCGGAGTGTGGGGGAAACAATGGGATATCAGTGGGTGCTGAAATGGGTGCTGAAACGGGGACTACTAGATGTGTAACAGGTAACACAAATGGTGGGTAATCGTCATCGATCCACCCGTTACGGGTGTCGGCGTAACGTGGATCTCCATGAGTAGCAAAAGGTGCACGGTCGAACAGCACCGGCACAGGATCAGGAAATGGTGCAACAACAAGATCCTCTATCAAGAATGGAGCGTCAACAGGAGCGTCAGCAACGGGTACATCATCAACAAAGGGTACAATGGCTGGTGCATCATCATAAACAGGGCCATGCTCTAATGCAGGGTCAGGAGCAGCTAAAGGCTCTGGGGCCACAGCAGGCTCCGGGTCAACAAGATCCATATCGAAGTCAGCATGGTCGTCAAACAAAGGATCGATAGGAGCTACGGGTGCCTCTAGAGGCTGATCCAAGTGAATGAACTCGATCTCCTGGTCAGGATCGAAATCAGGGGGAAAGACAGGATCAAAATCATCGTCAACCTCGTGATCAAACTCAAAGTCGTGTGCGGGACCGGGTGCAGCTGATAACGCCATGTCGGGGTCGGCGTCTGAAGAGTGATGCTGCACTCCCTGAGTGTGTAAGGACGCAGATGCCACAGACTCAAAGGAATCTGGGACAGGTGAATCAGCAGGAAGCTCCTCTGCAGGGGCCTCAGCAATGGGTAGAATAACATCAGCAACAATAGGGGCCCCGCCCTCATGGTCAGCCTCAGGTGGGTCCTCCTCAAATAGATCGACGTCGTCGTCAGAAACAACATCGAGTGGCATGTCTACGACTGGATAAACATCAAGCGGTATAGGAGCAGGGATCACCGCAAGTGGTAAATCCCCGGCAGGAAGGCCATCAGCAGGCTCAACTCCTACGTCAGGTAGCGCGAACGGCTGGAAATTGTCGTCATCAGTGCTGGTGGTGTCTGAAGTGTAGACCTCTCGCTCTGACGGAATCTCGTCATCTGACACGATCGCCATGGGATCTAAGGTGTCCGAAACTCCTGTGTCTGAGGATGATGGCATGATGTCTGTAACACAACCACACATATGCACATATAATCAACATAATGTCAAATAAACACGTTAGTCACAATAAAGCAAACAAGTAATCATCCTAGTCTTACTAGACTACCCTCCCAGCCTCTCAGACTGAACCTCCTAGTCTCTCAGACTAACTCCCTGGCCTCACAGACCAAAACCTCCCCAATCTCAAAGATAGGACCCCTCAGTCTTCATGACTGAACCTCCCCAGCCTTTAGGGCTGAACTCCCTCAGTCTCTTGGACTGAACCATAAATTGTGAAAAAGTGCTCGTACTTTTTGTTTGTAAAAATGTTTTGTATCCTGGATCTGGACGTAATGTATGCAATGTAAAAATGTTTTCGTGAGAGCCCTAGTGATCATAGTCTAGACTCGAGAAAGAATCCTAGTTCGCTATGATATATGCTCTGATACCAAGCTGTCACACCCTGGCTTTTGCGGAAGCGTGGGTTTATTTGGTGTGACTTCTTAATACCATAGCAATTATCATAACCATGCTATATGAAAATAAAACCATGACGTTCATCCATTCAACAAGTTTTTAAAAGAAACATGACAACATTGTTAGAAAAGTCGACACATGCAACGGATTACAACATGACATAATTAAAAATCTTGTTCATACGACACGACCAAAAGACATGAATAAAACACAGTTTAAGACTTGCGACTCGTCCAGGCAAAAGTCACAATCCCTAAACTCGGATGACATCATTTCTCCTACGCAGCTTGACGACATAGCATACCTTGCCAGATCCCTTAATTTCCTGAAACACATGCAGTTTGAAAAATCAACAAAAAGTTGAGCGAGTTCATGTAAAAGTGAGTATGAATAAACCTTTAAAGTATGTATAAAAGTCCCTGGTATGTAGCAATAAGGAAAAAAAAGATCACCAATGGGTTGCAAAGCCACTGGTATGTGTGAGAAAGTGCAAGGAAACTCAAACCTAGCAAATTTGTTACCAGGCTTCGGCTGTACGACACAGTCACCTCAATGGGCCACCCCGGCCTCACGGGTGTGGGCTCGCTACACCCAAATAGATCTATCACTCTTGTGTCCCTCGGTCCTACAACGAGGATTAATGGCCTCGAGTGTTGTACCCACCCCTCACATGATCTAGTAGTATAAACCCTCCCTACGCTAACCATACCATGTAATAAATGTTTGTAATAATTGTCGCATGTATTTCACCCCCGGAGTATAAAACTGAAAACAGTAAAGAGAAAAGGGGGACATGAACTCACAGAAGTGCGTCTCGTGAAATAGTCGATCCCAACTCAACCTGCTGCGTGACGACCTACACGTACTAATGCCTATTAGACGAACGGCCGTGCCTTGGCTTAAGGTTTAATGTTGTTGGAGAAAAAGTTAGGTAACTATTTCGTATTCACACTTCTTAATTATTTTATATTCGTATTTCCTTCCCAAGGATGTGGGTAATAATACATGTATGCTTTATAATTCCGGAAATATATTTTTAAGTCTCACTTGAAAATATATTTTAATCACTTGTCAAAAATTCCCAAAATATATATTTTTTCCAAAAATATTATATTTTACTTCATACTTTTTCCAAAATAATACTTTATCAAAATATACGTATGAGAGTATTTTTCAGAAATGCTACATAAGTTGCGTCTTAGTGTTTTCGTATTATAACAATACTTATGTAACTCAAATATTTATTTTGTGAGAGCGTTAGTATTATTTTGGAGTCGAAATTTCATAATATTCTCAAGTTATATTATTTTTACCCTAAAAAAATAATATATATCTACTTCACAAAATAATCACATACTCACACAAGCGTTTTACTATAAAATATATATTCTAAATATATATTTAATAAATTTTTCTTATGAAAATCCGCCTCCGGTACTTGGTATTTTTGTAATAAAAATCATGGCGAAGTTTATTTAGAAAAATAATGTTAAAAAATATATTTGTAACCATTCGATAGAAAAATGGTTCTAAGTGTTGAAATTTTAGAAAAAATTCGCCAGAGTTTCCTCTATAAATGGATGTTTCCATGCTTTTTAGCATATCATTTTCTTTTGTAAAATCAATCAAACAATCGCAATCAACAATATACAATCTTTAATCACTAATTTTGACAAAAATAAGCCTAAATCATAAACTCATGAACTTGAAAGTTTTGTAAAAATATGTAGTAAATCACTAACACACTTAGTAGGTCTTGTTACCTTTAAAAATAAGATTAGTTTCTTAAAAACTTTATTTTTAAAGAATATGCATTTTCACAACTTCTAGTCATGATTTCCAAAAATATTTCTTTGTGAAATTTTCTTTCTACACAAGTGTTCCTACACTTGTTTACCCACTAAAAATGCTTTTAGTTCATACAAGATCCGGGTTTTAACAAAACTAGTATTTTTCACTTGGTTCTTCCGAAAAACCACTTGTAGATCTTTAGATCTACAAGTTTGTAACCTTATTTTTCAAGAAAAATTACATTTATCCAAGTTCCAAGTTCATGGATGGATGGATTCATCATCTTTCATATTTCTAACTTTTACATCCTTCTAGTTTATGTTCTTAAACATGAACTAGTATGTCTAGATGATGATCCATCTTGCTTCTACTAACAAACAACATGTAATAATCATAACTACACAAGATTTACATGATTTACCCATCTATCTTCTCTTTATCCACCCTTTATCACTTTATGTTTAAGACTTGTTCATGTTCTTTAGAGTTTCTTAACTTTTTATCATTCTATCATCTATTAACCACTAAATACAAGAACAAGATGATGTTTTAGAACACTTACTACTAGCACAAGGCTAGGGGAGAAACAAGGCGTAAAAGCGGTGGATAAAAGAAAACTAGAGTGGTTCTTGAACTTCCGAGTGCACCAAGCTTGTTTGTAGGACTCCTTGCACCTTTGAGTGTATGAAAATGGCTTGATCAAAGGTTGATGATGGTGGTAGTATGGTGAGGTGGTGGCGGCCGTGAATGGTGTAGGAGGGAAGAAGAGAAATTGGTGTTTGATGTGTTTAGATGAAATGAAAGTGTGATCTTGTGGGTTTATTTATAAACCATTTTCAATTTTAACCAGCATACAATATGCTTCCAAATGTCCAACATATGTAATATTATAATCAAAAGCAAGCAAGGGTGGGTCACCCTAGTGGTGACCGTCGCATGGGGGGGTATGGGGTTGGGTGGTGATGTGAGGGTAACTAATTTAGTTGAAATCTAATGATATTTAGTTAGTGTGTAAGTGTGTTGCATAATATAAGATGTGTTAGGGTGTTCGGGGACCCTAACTAGCTCAGAAAAGTAAAAACAATGTATTTGGCAAAAAATTTCTGTTCCGGGTAAAGTCCGGTTGTTCGGTTGGATGTTGATCCATTAAAGTGCTAAATAAAGTTTTAAAGTGTCTTTTATATTCTTTTTAGTAACACATTAAATTCCCAACACTTTGGAAAATATCTAGGACTATTTTACCAAGTTTTTGCACTTTCCTAGCATTGTTAAATGCTGAATTTTGGTATTTAGTGCAGAATTCTGCACTTGAAGTATGTTTTAGGCACTTCCGGGCACTATAACTATCACCTAGTGACGCAGTTTTAGGATCCTCACCTTCCTACATGTGACACCTGTGTAACTTCAGCCTTCAAACGAATACCAAACCAATGAAATATTGTATTTCATACTTGGGATTTGTATAAACACGTGTATCATTTGCACATATTGATTCTTGTTCGATTTCGGGCTTTAAATCACTTTCTGGAAGGTTATACGCGATCTGATTCGTGAATATAACCAGTTTAATGCAACAAACACTCCGGAATAGTGACATAGGCTTAACATACCCTAAATAACCATTACATAACTTAGAAATAAGTTTTGGAAGGTTTGGTATGCCAAAATCAAGTTTATTCGCTTACAGGGACTAAATATGACAAACTGCGAAAGTATGCCAATTTGAACTGTAACGAGCATTCCGGAACTTGACCATAAGTTAAACATACCCTAAATATCCTTTGTATAGCTTAGAAATAGGCTTTGAGGGGTTTGGTGTGCTAAAATAAACTTTATGCTCATTCAGGGACTAAAAGCGTCAAAAAGTGCATAAGTTTTCACTTTCGCGCATATCTTACGTTCTGAATACTTCCGGATATCCAAAAATTTATTTAAGCATTAAAATATTATGTTTTAATGTTTGGCATGAGAAAAAAATCCATTCGTCGCGCAATTTGGATCGTTTTTCGCGCTTATGCGCATTCCGTCGTAATTAAGCGAACATCGCGATCGTACGACCAAACGAACCGACATCCGAGATATTTTTGAGCATGTTTTGAGTTCCCTATACTTTAACTTCATTTTAGAGCCTTGAAATGAGGTTAACGGAGCTTAAACGTGTCAAAAATGGGCCGAAACGCATGTTTCTAAGCTGCAGGGACCAAAAGTGACAAATCTGCCAAACTTTGCCCAGGCGGCCCGCGTGAAGATTCATGCATTCCTTAGGCGGGCCGCGTGAGGTCCCCAGTTCTGCAAAAATGTTTTTAACAGCTGGTTGCAGCTGTTTTGCACCTCCAAACCACTTGCAAATGGTTTCTAAGCATTCTATGGGCTGTTTTGAGACTCCCATGGTTTTATAAATCAATGGGCTATAGGTGGATGGCCAAGATTGAAGCACGCTTTGCGAGGAACGATCTTAACGGTTCACCAAATCCTATAAATACCCATCCACCCCCATTGCAAAACTCACTTGAATTCTGAGGTTGCTCTCTAAGTTGGGGTGCTTTGACACTTCATACCTGAGAGTACTCGGAATTCAATCTTGCGGGGACCCGTTGTAAGTATTCTTTCGTTCTTTTATTGCTTTTCGAGTCCGAAAGTCAAACTTTGTTTGACTTTCTGCATTGACCAGTTTATGGTCAATGCGAAGTTCGTTTGAACTTCATAACGTGAGCGTAATCACGATGGTTATAGTCCCTAGCGACTATACCTACTGATTACCACGTTATCTAGGCTTAGTGACGAGTCGTAGTTTCGGTCAAAATGCGTTTTCTTGCGCATTTTGTAACCAAACTACTCTAGGGTATTAAAACCGTTTGTTTTAATACCAAACCTGTTTTCGAACATTACTAAACCTGTTCTAGCATGTTTAGCTCGTCGCTTTTAGTTTTTGTGCTTGTCTAGGGAAGTAAAGGTAAGCGATCTAAACAATCGCTTATGCTTACGAACCCGACCCATTTGGTCGATCATTAGGATCCGACCAAACACATTAGGTGACCATAGTGTATAGGGAATAACCTTTCAAGGTTACGCCTTATGGTCACACCGTATAAGTAGTTGTATGACAAGTGGTTCTTATGCTTTAGGTAAATTACCAAAATGCCCTTTTTTTACACTAAAATTCATTTTAAACTTATGTAACATAATTTTTGACACCTAAACTGATTTAGCAACAATATTAAATGTGTTAAGGCATATCTTGCTTGTCATAGGGCTAGTTAGGCGTTCAAGCGCGTTTTACGCAAACGACGCGTTAAAGTAGCATAAGCTACCTAAGCGGGTCGTAACGGGTCAAAAGCACTTAGGTTAGGTTTCGTTTTAGTATGAAGGCTTTGTCAAACCATATTACATAAGTCCCCACACTTATTTGGTTTACGAACCCTCGTACTACCCGATCCTCCGATAGGTCCGTTTATTAATATAGATGCCTTTATAGGTGCCGTTTGATTCCGTGATCTTCTAGCATTGCTTGGTGGTTGTTCTACGACTTCTAAGCAAATCACGAGTGAGTACATAGTCCCCTCTTTTACTGTTTTTCAAACATTTTGGGGTGAAACACATGTGCCTACTTGTTACTTTCGTGTTTTCTTGTTTTCACATCATATGCTTGCTATGTTCTTTAGTACATTCATAGTACATGATTTCATTACATTGTTTTGCTATGTATGTTAACTTAACATGCTAGCACATTGATTTACATTACATTACTTTGCTAAATATGTTTACATGACATATTAGCACATTGTTTTACATGACTTTTCTGCTCTGTATGTTTACTTAGCATATTTAGCACATTGTTTTCACGTAACTTGCTTACATTTGGTATGACATTTGGTATGCATAAACGGTTCTTTACTACATTCATTAACATTGATCACGCCGCTCGGTAGTAAGTAGTGGTACCATAGGACTTGACAAATCCCGTTCCTGACATCCTGGGTTGGTGTGGATGTAAGGAATGACTGAATCCGTGAACATTTCACTTTGATAATCTTGCTCCAAGGTTATCCTGCTGTCTCAAGGCTTGAATGTAATGCGTTAACTTACCACATAAATGTTTGTATCAATAAAACAAGTTTTCTACTTGCAAAACATAACTTTTTGATTTACTCAAAATACTTTGTTTTGGTTCATTCTTACTTATGGTTAAGTATTCTCATTTTGTTACTTACCATACATAACTTTTATTTACACATAACTACATAACTACATTTTGGGTTTTAAACATTGACAATGGTTTGGACAAGAACATTTGATGATTGGTTTGAACATGAACTATATGCTTTGGTGGTTTGTTTAAGTGATTTAAGTAACGATATGTGTGTAATATGATACAAGCATGGTGGATACGCCGATGGTACTTCCTATATATAAGTGCTTGTATTATATTACATGTCGTAGCGTTATTTGAATCATTCATTTGGATTTATACATTTTTACACAAATAACATATTTTTCACAAGACATTGTTTTACAAAATAGTTTGTTATATACAAACTCATTTTTACTTGGTTATTCATTTAACCTTACATCATTCTTTTTAACTATACATATCTATTATCGATTTTCAAAAGATTTTATAAAACAAAACATTTTACAAGGATCATGACTGACTTTTGTTAAACAACTTCCTTCTTCCAAACTTATAAGTCATGAATCCTAAATCAATAAAACCTATGTACTCGCCGGCATTTTTATGCTGATGTATTTTCACATGTGTTTCAGGTACAGTAGTTGGCGTTATAAGATGATGATATTGGTGTATGCTCACATAGGAATGGACGAGGCCTTAGTGACATTAAAAGATACAAGACTAGTTAATTATGTTATGTTTCCTTTTTGTTTAGACATTGTAATACATTCAATTCAATAAAACAAAAATTGTTCATTCCATGGTTGTGAAACAATGATTCTGTTACAACACTCCCCGACGATTCCGCCACGTTTTGTTGTTTTACGTGGTCGGGGTATGACAGAAAAGTTGGTATCAGAGCCCATGGTTATAGGGAATTAGGTTATTAGTAATGCTTTGACCTAGACTATAACCTTCCTAGGACCCTAACGCGAGTTTACTTGCGTTTAGTCATAAAACAATACCGTCACTTATCCTTAGGTGACAACCACAACAAGAACATAAATTTGATCCGCTTTGAAAACTAATCATCTGTTCTAGGATGATTGATTTCTAGGTTTTGAACCCTTTGTTATAAGGTTTTGAACCCTGCCAGTTTAACTCATATTTGGCTTAGTGCCTTTCGAGTTTTCAAAATCTCGTCAAAGTTTGGGTCTAAATAATGTGAACACGTGCAAACTGGAAGAGTGAATGCCTGTACTCTGAGTTTTCTGTCTAAGGCTAGAGTGTTCGTACAAATCCGCAATATCGGACCAGTCACTCTTACCTGGGAACTCTTGGGGTGAGTGTTCACTTATAGGCGAGCATGTCTTCAGCGATGCATTATTATGACCTGCTTACTTTGATTCTTCACCATCTCATTTGTTTGCCTTGGGTAACAAACAAATGATCGCAATTTCTATGCGTTGTCATTTTGTTTTGATCACCCGATAACCTTTCACTTGTTTCTTCCTATGTCTTTCATTTTCTTCTAGAATGTCTCTTTATCTCAGCAACGGTCAAATGTCCAAGCAAGCAGCCAAACTTGCCCGGCAAATAGGCGAGGTAGTTCTAAAGACCGTGGACTTAGGTATTGCCATGTCCCGCCTCAAAAATGGAGCCACTCAAGAACCACTGAGGAAAGTAGAAGTCAAACCTGCACCAAAATCAAGAAAACGTAAGGCTTCAAAGAAACCCGCAGCAGTTGCACCTAATCCAGCATGACCTAGCCAAAAGGCAACACCACCTGCTAAGAAGCAATACAAGGGAACGGCACCACTATGCGACAAATGTAATGGGCATCACCAAGCTCACTTACAGTGTCGTCTGTGTGAATCATGTGGGCGAGTTGGTCACCTGGCGAGTGTTTGTCGAATTAACCCAAACCAAGGTGGTCCAAATCAACCACAAGTCAATTCTGCTCAAGCTCGCTTTCCCCGTGGATCGTGCTACAACTGTGGCGAGACAAGCCATTTCAGGAACAAATGCCCAAAGCTTGCTAAGGCAAATCCAACCCACGGATAAGCAAGTTGGCTGATCAGAAGATATTGTTGTCTCATGCTTCTGTTTCTTTTGTTTTCTTGTAGTGTGAAACAATCCGTTTTGTTTATAAATAAATTGTTATTCACAATTCTGATGTACAAATGTAGTTACATGTGTGTATGGCATTTCTCTATAAATACCTACATCAAGGAACCTTGTTCTTTACAAACTACTCTTATGATTCTCCCTTTCAAGTGATCGCTCATGATTTCCTAAAAATTTTAAGTACTCGTTTCATTCTAGGAGACAAAGTACAAGAAATAAAGCAAAATTATGAGTAATCGTGCTTCTGCACATTTGTGCCTTTGAATCCTTGGTTAGATAACTAAGGGTATTTTCAAATCTCATACTCGTTACGTTCTGATTTTTCAACATGCATAACATAAGTTTTCAAAACAACCTTCATGACTTCAAAAACATTTTATATATAGTTCAAAAACGTTTTTAATATAGTGTATTTACTTAACATATCATATGCATAATTTCAAAAACATTGTCTGTATTTTCAAAAACGACCTTCATGATTTCAAAATATTATTAATACAGTATAATTACTTATATCAAGTGCATGATTTCAAAAGCATCATTCATGTTTTCAAAAACCTTATACATAATTTCAAATTCATCCCGCATGATTTTTTTTTTAAACATTTTTTATAAATATACCTACCTAATACACCTACTTTATGATTTCAAAAGTATTATATATAAGGTTTCAAAAACATTGAGCACATTTTTTTAGAACCTCATGCATAGTTTTCAAAAAAAAAAAAAATATTTTCCTCATACATTGACTTAACCTTCAAATTCCGCTTCATGTGTCGCCTTGGCATATCCAGCATCTCATCTTCATAAGCATTTTTTTTACTTCATGTTCTGACTTAAAGCACATCCAGTGCAAGGTTTCAAAACATACTCAACTTCTAAAATCCATATGGGATCTTCTTACCATTACAATTAGATCCTTGTGCATAATTATCATTCAAATCAGAATCCTTAATCGGATTCCTTGTGTACCTTAATTCGAACATTTCGGTTCTTTGCAATCGAAATCGAATCTACTATTTAAGATCTTTCTAACTTCATAGTTAGATTCTTGATAATGTTTAAAGCACCAATCAAAATCCACTGATTGGATACCTGGTGTGCTTTAAATGCATGTGCTCAGTTAGCAGAACAAATTAAATCATGACAAATTTAAAATCAAGATAAACAATTTTGTGGTTATGAGACTATGTGTTTATGCATTTTGTGTTTCCTTTTTATGCATTCTTGTGATTTTGTATACTCTGGATAATTCGTTATCCAAATCCTCATAAGAACCTTTCGTATTTTTATATGAAGGATTCGTAGTAGGATATTCAAAAGGTACTATCTCAAATCCTTAATTGGGTTTCTACGTAATCGTTAAGACCCTTGGATTTTATAAGTGCCACTCCATCATTCATAGAGACCCCTTTAGTGGTCTAGGTCAAAAGATTGATTCAAATTCTGGTTGAGAATGACATGCGATGATATAAGCTGAAAAGACTCCTTGGCGGTCTGGAGATCATTTATTGACTCAATTAAAAAGGACCCCATTATGGTCTAATCACAATCATCACAGGCTCGTTCATCGTTTTCCTTCCCTACACATTATAAGATGCACCACGTGACTATGCAAGGAATTACGTAATTATGGATGCATACATAATTATGAAGTTCAGTGCACGGAGACCGCGGTAAGACTTATTATGTGTAAGAACCGACAGTGACAACCATAACGAAATGCGAACAATGTAATAGAGGTACGGTGGACGCACCAATAACGCTTTATATACTTGTATATAAGTGACCCTCTCACATTGCAAGCATGATGTTAATTAAAGTTACTAGAAGTTCAGGACTCTAACCAGTGATTGTTCGATCTTTTCAACTTCATGTCTCAAGCTCTCACAAGTTTCCTCTAAATAAATTTCGGGACGAAATTTCCTAAAGTAGGGGAGACTGTGACACCTGTGTCACTTCAGCCTTCAAACGAATACCAAACCAATGAAATATTGTATTTCATACTTGGGATTTGTATAAACACGTGTATCATTTGCACATATTGATTCTTGTTCGATTTCGGGCTTTAAATCACTTTCTGGAAGGTTTTACGCGATCTGATTCGTGAATATAACCAGTTTAATGCAACAAACACTCCGGAATAGTGACATAGGCTTAACATACCCTAAATAACCATTACATAACTTAGAAATAAGTTTTGGAAGGTTTGGTATGCCAAAATCAAGTTTATTCGCTTACAGGGACTAAATATGACAAACTGCGAAAGTATGCCAATTTGAACTGTAAAGAGCATTCCGGAACTTGACAATAAGTTAAACATACCCTAAATATCCTTTGTATAGCTTAGAAATAGGCTTTGAGGGGTTTGGTGTGCTAAAATAAACTTTATGCTCATTCAGGGACTAAAAGCGTCAAAAAGTGCATAAGTTTTCACTTTCGCGCATATCTTACGTTCTGAATACTTCCGGACATCCAAAAATTTATTTAAGCATTAAAATATTATGTTTTAATGTTTGGCATGAGAAAAAAATCCATTCGTCGCGCAATTTGGATCGTTTTTCGCGCTTATGCGCATTCCGTCGTAATTAAGCGAACATCGCGATCGTACGACCAAACGAACCGACATCCGAGATATTTTTGAGCATGTTTTGAGTTCCCTATACTTTAACTTCATTTTAGAGCCTTGAAATGAGGTTAACGGAGCTTAAACGTGTCAAAAATGGGCCGAAACGCATGTTTCTAAGCTGCAGGGACCAAAAGTGACAAATCTGCCAAACTTTGCCCAGGCGGCCCGCGTGAAGATTCATGCATTCCTTAGGCGGGCCGCGTGAGGTCCCCAGTTCTGCAAAAATGTTTTTAACAGCTGGTTGCAGCTGTTTTGCACCTCCAAACCACTTGCAAATGGTTTCTAAGCATTCTATGGGCTGTTTTGAGACTCCCATGGTTTTATAAATCAATGGGCTATAGGTGGATGGCCAAGATTGAAGCACGCTTTGCGAGGAACGATCTTAACGGTTCACCAAATCCTATAAATACCCATCCACCCCCATTGCAAAACTCACTTGAATTCTGAGGTTGCTCTCTAAGTTGGGGTGCTTTGACACTTCATACCTGAGAGTACTCGGAATTCAATCTTGCGGGGACCCGTTGTAAGTATTCTTTCATTCTTTTATTGCTTTTCGAGTCCGAAAGTCAAACTTTGTTTGACTTTCTGCATTGACCAGTTTATGGTCAATGCGAAGTTCGTTTGAACTTCATAACGTGAGCGTAATCACGATGGTTATAGTCCCTAGCGACTATACCTACTGATTACCACGTTATCTAGGCTTAGTGACGAGTCGTAGTTTCGGTCAAAATGCGTTTTCTTGCGCATTTTGTAACCAAACTACTCTAGGGTATTAAAACCGTTTGTTTTAATACCAAACCTGTTTTCGAACATTACTAAACATGTTCTAGCATGTTTAGCTCGTCGCTTTTAGTTTTTGTGCTTGTCTAGGGTCGTAAAGGTAAGCGATCTAAACAATCGCTTATGCTTACGAACCCGACCCATTTGGTCGATCATTAGGATCCGACCAAACACATTAGGTGACCATAGTGTATAGGGAATAACCTTTCAAGGTTACGCCTTATGGTCACACCGTATAAGTAGTTGTATGACAAGTGGTTCTTATGCTTTAGGTAAATTACCAAAATGCCCTTTTTTTACACTAAAATTCATTTTAAACTTATGTAACATAATTTTTGACACCTAAACTGATTTAGCAACAATATTAAATGTGTTAAGGCATATCTTGCTTGTCATAGGGCTAGTTAGGCGTTTCAAGCGCGTTTTACGCAAACGACGCGTTAAAGTAGCATAAGCTACCTAAGCGGGTCGTAACGGGTCAAAAGCACTTAGGTTAGGTTTCGTTTTAGTATGAAGGCTTTGTCAAACCATATTACATAAGTCCCCACACTTATTTGGTTTACGAACCCTCGTACTACCCGATCCTCCGATAGGTCCGTTTATTAATATAGATGCCTTTATAGGTGCCGTTTGATTCCGTGATCTTCTAGCATTGCTTGGTGGTTGTTCTACGACTTCTAAGCAAATCACGAGTGAGTACATAGTCCCCTCTTTTACTGTTTTTCAAACATTTTGGGGTGAAACACATGTGCCTACTTGTTACTTTCGTGTTTTCTTGTTTTCACATCATATGCTTGCTATGTTCTTTAGTACATTCATAGTACATGATTTCATTACATTGTTTTGCTATGTATGTTAACTTAACATGCTAGCACATTGATTTACATTACATTACTTTGCTAAATATGTTTACATGACATATTAGCACATTGTTTTACATGACTTTTCTGCTCTGTATGTTTACTTAGCATATTTAGCACATTGTTTTCACGTAACTTGCTTACATTTGGTATGACATTTGGTATGCATAAACGGTTCTTTACTACATTCATTAACATTGATCACGCCGCTCGGTAGTAAGTAGTGGTACCATAGGACTTGACAAATCCCGTTCCTGACATCCTGGGTTGGTGTGGATGTAAGGAATGACTGAATCCGTGAACATTTCACTTTGATAATCTTGCTCCAAGGTTATCCTGCTGTCTCAAGGCTTGAATGTAATGCGTTAACTTACCACATAAATGTTTGTATCAATAAAACAAGTTTTCTACTTGCAAAACATAACTTTTTGATTTACTCAAAATACTTTGTTTTGGTTCATTCTTACTTATGGTTAAGTATTCTCATTTTGTTACTTACCATACATAACTTTTATTTACACATAACTACATAACTACATTTTGGGTTTTAAACATTGACAATGGTTTGGACAAGAACATTTGATGATTGGTTTGAACATGAACTATATGCTTTGGTGGTTTGTTTAAGTGATTTAAGTAACGATATGTGTGTAATATGATACAAGCATGGTGGATACGCCGATGGTACTTCCTATATATAAGTGCTTGTATTATATTACATGTCGTAGCGTTATTTGAATCATTCATTTGGATTTATACATTTTTACACAAATAACATATTTTTCACAAGACATTGTTTTACAAAATAGTTTGTTATATACAAACTCATTTTTACTTGGTTATTCATTTAACCTTACATCATTCTTTTTAACTATACATATCTATTATCGATTTTCAAAAGATTTTATAAAACAAAACATTTTACAAGGATCATGACTGACTTTTGTTAAACAACTTCCTTCTTCCAAACTTATAAGTCATGAATCCTAAATCAATAAAACCTATGTACTCGCCGGCATTTTTATGCTGATGTATTTTCACATGTGTTTCAGGTACAGTAGTTGGCGTTATAAGATGATGATATTGGTGTATGCTCACATAGGAATGGACGAGGCCTTAGTGACATTAAAAGATACAAGACTAGTTAATTATGTTATGTTTCCTTTTTGTTTAGACATTGTAATACATTCAATTCAATAAAACAAAAATTGTTCATTCCATGGTTGTGAAACAATGATTCTGTTACAACACTCCCCGACGATTCCGCCACGTTTTGTTGTTTTACGTGGTCGGGGTATGACAGAAAAGTTGGTATCAGAGCCCATGGTTATAGGGAATTAGGTTATTAGTAATGCTTTGACCTAGACTATAACCTTCCTAGGACCCTAACGCGAGTTTACTTGCGTTTAGTCATAAAACAATACCGTCACTTATCCTTAGGTGACAACCACAACAAGAACATAAATTTGATCCGCTTTGAAAACTAATCATCTGTTCTAGGATGATTGATTTCTAGGTTTTGAACCCTTTGTTATAAGGTTTTGAACCCTGCCAGTTTAACTCATATTTGGCTTAGTGCCTTTCGAGTTTTCAAAATCTCGTCAAAGTTTGGGTCTAAATAATGTGAACACGTGCAAACTGGAAGAGTGAATGCCTGTACTCTGAGTTTTCTGTCTAAGGCTAGAGTGTTCGTACAAATCCGCAATATCGGACCAGTCACTCTTACCTGGGAACTCTTGGGGTGAGTGTTCACTTATAGGCGAGCATGTCTTCAGCGATGCATTATTATGACCTGCTTACTTTGATTCTTCACCATCTCATTTGTTTGCCTTGGGTAACAAACAAATGATCGCAATTTCTATGCGTTGTCATTTTGTTTTGATCACCCGATAACCTTTCACTTGTTTCTTCCTATGTCTTTCATTTTCTTCTAGAATGTCTCTTTATCTCAGCAACGGTCAAATGTCCAAGCAAGCAGCCAAACTTGCCCGGCAAATAGGCGAGGTAGTTCTAAAGACCGTGGACTTAGGTATTGCCATGTCCCGCCTCAAAAATGGAGCCACTCAAGAACCACTGAGGAAAGTAGAAGTCAAACCTGCACCAAAATCAAGAAAACGTAAGGCTTCAAAGAAACCCGCAGCAGTTGCACCTAATCCAGCACGACCTAGCCAAAAGGCAACACCACCTGCTAAGAAGCAATACAAGGGAACGGCACCACTATGCGACAAATGTAATGGGCATCACCAAGCTCACTTACAGTGTCGTCTGTGTGAATCATGTGGGCGAGTTGGTCACCCGGCGAGTGTTTGTCGAATTAACCCAAACCAAGGTGGTCCAAATCAACCACAAGTCAATTCTGCTCAAGCTCGCTTTCCCCGTGGATCGTGCTACAACTGTGGCGAGACAAGCCATTTCAGGAACAAATGCCCAAAGCTTGCTAAGGTAAATCCAACCCACGGATAAGCAAGTTGGCTGATCAGAAGATATTGTTGTCTCATGCTTCTGTTTCTTTTGTTTTCTTGTAGTGTGAAACAATCCGTTTTGTTTATAAATAAATTGTTATTCACAATTCTGATGTACAAATGTAGTTACATGTGTGTATGGCATTTCTCTATAAATACCTACATCAAGGAACCTTGTTCTTTACAAACTACTCTTATGATTCTCCCTTTCAAGTGATCGCTCATGATTTCCTAAAAATTTTAAGTACTCGTTTCATTCTAGGAGACAAAGTACAAGAAATAAAGCAAAATTATGAGTAATCGTGCTTCTGCACATTTGTGCCTTTGAATCCTTGGTTAGATAACTAAGGGTATTTTCAAATCTCATACTCGTTACGTTCTGATTTTTCAACATGCATAACATAAGTTTTCAAAACAACCTTCATGACTTCAAAAACATTTTATATATAGTTCAAAAACGTTTTTAATATAGTGTATTTACTTAACATATCATATGCATAATTTCAAAAACATTGTCTGTATTTTCAAAAACGACCTTCATGATTTCAAAATATTATTAATACAGTATAATTACTTATATCAAGTGCATGATTTCAAAAGCATCATTCATGTTTTCAAAAACCTTATACATAATTTCAAATTCATCCCGCATGATTTTTTTTTAAACATTTTTTATAAATATACCTACCTAATACACCTACTTTATGATTTCAAAAGTATTATATATAAGGTTTCAAAAACATTGAGCACATTTTTTTAGAACCTCATGCATAGTTTTCAAAAAAAAATATATTTTCCTCATACATTGACTTAACCTTCAAATTCCGCTTCATGTGTCGCCTTGGCATATCCAGCATCTCATCTTCATAAGCATTTTTTTTACTTCATGTTCTGACTTAAAGCACATCCAGTGCAAGGTTTCAAAACATACTCAACTTCTAAAATCCATATGGGATCTTCTTACCATTACAATTAGATCCTTGTGCATAATTATCATTCAAATCAGAATCCTTAATCGGATTCCTTGTGTACCTTAATTCGAACATTTCGGTTCTTTGCAATCGAAATCGAATCTACTATTTAAGATCTTTCTAACTTCATAGTTAGATTCTTGATAATGTTTAAAGCACCAATCAAAATCCACTGATTGGATACCTGGTGTGCTTTAAATGCATGTGCTCAGTTAGCAGAACAAATTAAATCATGACAAATTTAAAATCAAGATAAACAATTTTGTGGTTATGAGACTATGTGTTTATGCATTTTGTGTTTCCTTTTTATGCATTCTTGTGATTTTGTATACTCTGGATAATTCGTTATCCAAATCCTCATAAGAACCTTTCGTATTTTTATATGAAGGATTCGTAGTAGGATATTCAAAAGGTACTATCTCAAATCCTTAATTGGGTTTCTACGTAATCGTTAAGACCCTTGGATTTTATAAGTGCCACTCCATCATTCATAGAGACCCCTTTAGTGGTCTAGGTCAAAAGATTGATTCAAATTCTGGTTGAGAATGACATGCAATGATATAAGCTGAAAAGACTCCTTGGCGGTCTGGAGATCATTTATTGACTCAATTAAAAAGGACCCCATTATGGTCTAATCACAATCATCACAGGCTCGTTCATCGTTTTCCTTCCCTACACATTATAAGATGCACCACGTGACTATGCAAGGAATTACGTAATTATGGATGCATACATAATTATGAAGTTCAGTGCACGGAGACCGCAGTAAGACTTATTATGTGTAAGAACCGATAGTGACAACCATAACGAAATGCGAACAATGTAATAGAGGTACGGTGGACGCACCAATAACGCTTTATATACTTGTATATAAGTGACCCTCTCACATTGCAAGCATGATGTTAATTAAAGTTACTAGAAGTTCAGGACTCTAACCAGTGATTGTTCGATCTTTTCAACTTCATGTCTCAAGCTCTCACAAGTTTCCTCTAAATAAATTTCGGGACGAAATTTCCTGAAGTAGGGGAGACTGTGACACCTGTGTCACTTCAGCCTTCAAACGAATACCAAACCAATGAAATGTTGTATTTCATACTTGGGATTTGTATAAACACGTGTATCATTTGCACATATTGATTCTTGTTCAATTTCGGGCTTTAAATCACTTTCTGGAAGGTTATACGCGATCTGATTCGTGAATATAACCAGTTTAATGCAACAAACACTCCGGAATAGTGACATAGGCTTAACATACCCTAAATAACCATTACATAACTTAGAAATAAGTTTTGGAAGGTTTGGTATGCCAAAATCAAGTTTATTCGTTTACAGGGACTAAATATGACAAACTGCGAAAGTATGCCAATTTGAACTGTAACGAGCATTCTGGAACTTGACCATAAGTTAAACATACCCTAAATATCCTTTGTATAGCTTAGAAATAGGCTTTGAGGGGTTTGGTGTGCTAAAATAAACTTTATGCTCATTCAGGGACTAAAAGCGTCAAAAAGTGCATAAGTTTTCACTTTCGCGCATATCTTACGTTCTGAATACTTCCGGACATCCAAAAATTTATTTAAGCATTAAAATATTATGTTTTAATGTTTGGCATGAGAAAAAAATCCATTCGTCGCGCAATTTGGATCGTTTTTCGCGCTTATGCGCATTCCGTCGTAATTAAGCGAACATCGCGATCGTACGACCAAACGAACCGACATCCGAGATATTTTTGAGCATGTTTTGAGTTCCCTATACTTTAACTTCATTTTAGAGCCTTGAAATGAGGTTAACGGAGCTTAAACGTGTCAAAAATGGGCCGAAACGCATGTTTCTAAGCTGCAGGGACCAAAAGTGACAAATCTGCCAAACTTTGCCCAGGCGGCCCGCGTGAAGATTCATGCATTCCTTAGGCGGGCCGCGTGAGGTCCCCAGTTCTGCAAAAATGTTTTTAACAGCTGGTTGCAGCTGTTTTGCACCTCCAAACCACTTGCAAATGGTTTCTAAGCATTCTATGGGCTGTTTTGAGACTCCCATGGTTTTATAAATCAATGGGCTATAGGTGGATGGCCAAGATTGAAGCACGCTTTGCGAGAAACGATCTTAACGGTTCACCAAATCCTATAAATACCCATCCACCCCCATTGCAAAACTCACTTGAATTCTGAGGTTGCTCTCTAAGTTGGGGTGCTTTGACACTTCATACCTGAGAGTACTCGGAATTCAATCTTGCGGGGACCCGTTGTAAGTATTCTTTCGTTCTTTTATTGCTTTTCGAGTCCGAAAGTCAAACTTTGTTTGACTTTCTGCATTGACCAGTTTATGGTCAATGCGAAGTTCGTTTGAACTTCATAACGTGAGCGTAATCACGATGGTTATAGTCCCTAGCGACTATACCTACTAATTACCACGTTATCTAGGCTTAGTGACGAGTCGTAGTTTCGGTCAAAATGCGTTTTCTTGCGCATTTTGTAACCAAACTACTCTAGGGTATTAAAACCGTTTGTTTTAATACCAAACCTGTTTTCGAACATTACTAAACATGTTCTAGCATGTTTAGCTCGTCGCTTTTAGTTTTTGTGCTTGTCTAGGGTCGTAAAGGTAAGCGATCTAAACAATCGCTTATGCTTACGAACCCGACCCATTTGGTCGATCATTAGGATCCGACCAAACACATTAGGTGACCATAGTGTATAGGGAATAACCTTTCAAGGTTACGCCTTATGGTCACACCGTATAAGTAGTTGTATGACAAGTGGTTCTTATGCTTTAGGTAAATTACCAAAATGCCCTTTTTTACACTAAAATTCATTTTAAACTTATGTAACATAATTTTTGACACCTAAACTGATTTAGCAACAATATTAAATGTGTTAAGGCATATCTTGCTTGTCATAGGGCTAGTTAGGCGTTTCAAGCGCGTTTTACGCAAACGACGCGTTAAAGTAGCATAAGCTACCTAAGCGGGTCGTAACGGGTCAAAAGCACTTAGGTTAGGTTTCGTTTTAGTATGAAGGCTTTGTCAAACCATATTACATAAGTCCCCACACTTATTTGGTTTACGAACCCTCGTACTACCCGATCCTCCGATAGGTCCGTTTATTAATATAGATGCCTTTATAGGTGCCGTTTGATTCCGTGATCTTCTAGCATTGCTTGGTGGTTGTTCTACGACTTCTAAGCAAATCACGAGTGAGTACATAGTCCCCTCTTTTACTGTTTTTCAAACATTTTGGGGTGAAACACATGTGCCTACTTGTTACTTTCGTGTTTTCTTGTTTTCACATCATATGCTTGCTATGTTCTTTAGTACATTCATAGTACATGATTTCATTACATTGTTTTGCTATGTATGTTAACTTAACATGCTAGCACATTGATTTACATTACATTACTTTGCTAAATATGTTTACATGACATATTAGCACATTGTTTTACATGACTTTTCTGCTCTGTATGTTTACTTAGCATATTTAGCACATTGTTTTCACGTAACTTGCTTACATTTGGTATGACATTTGGTATGCATAAACGGTTCTTTACTACATTCATTAACATTGATCACGCCGCTCGGTAGTAAGTAGTGGTACCATAGGACTTGACAAATCCCGTTCCTGACATCCTGGGTTGGTGTGGATGTAAGGAATGACTGAATCCGTGAACATTTCACTTTGATAATCTTGCTCCAAGGTTATCCTGCTGTCTCAAGGCTTGAATGTAATGCGTTAACTTACCACATAAATGTTTGTATCAATAAAACAAGTTTTCTACTTGCAAAACATAACTTTTTGATTTACTCAAAATACTTTGTTTTGGTTCATTCTTACTTATGGTTAAGTATTCTCATTTTGTTACTTACCATACATAACTTTTATTTACACATAACTACATAACTACATTTTGGGTTTTAAACATTGACAATGGTTTGGACAAGAACATTTGATGATTGGTTTGAACATGAACTATATGCTTTGGTGGTTTGTTTAAGTGATTTAAGTAACGATATGTGTGTAATATGATACAAGCATGGTGGATACGCCGATGGTACTTCCTATATATAAGTGCTTGTATTATATTACATGTCGTAGCGTTATTTGAATCATTCATTTGGATTTATACATTTTTACACAAATAACATATTTTTCACAAGACATTGTTTTACAAAATAGTTTGTTATATACAAACTCATTTTTACTTGGTTATTCATTTAACCTTACATCATTCTTTTTAACTATACATATCTATTATCGATTTTCAAAAGATTTTATAAAACAAAACATTTTACAAGGATCATGACTGACTTTTGTTAAACAACTTCCTTCTTCCAAACTTATAAGTCATGAATCCTAAATCAATAAAACCTATGTACTCGCCGGCATTTTTATGCTGATGTATTTTCACATGTGTTTCAGGTACAGTAGTTGGCGTTATAAGATGATGATATTGGTGTATGCTCACATAGGAATGGACGAGGCCTTAGTGACATTAAAAGATACAAGACTAGTTAATTATGTTATGTTTCCTTTTTGTTTAGACATTGTAATACATTCAATTCAATAAAACAAAAATTGTTCATTCCATGGTTGTGAAACAATGATTCTGTTACAACACTCCCCGACGATTCCGCCACGTTTTGTTGTTTTACGTGGTCGGGGTATGACAGAAAAGTTGGTATCAGAGCCCATGGTTATAGGGAATTAGGTTATTAGTAATGCTTTGACCTAGACTATAACCTTCCTAGGACCCTAACGCGAGTTTACTTGCGTTTAGTCATAAAACAATACCGTCACTTATCCTTAGGTGACAACCACAACAAGAACATAAATTTGATCCGCTTTGAAAACTAATCATCTGTTCTAGGATGATTGATTTCTAGGTTTTGAACCCTTTGTTATAAGGTTTTGAACCCTGCCAGTTTAACTCATATTTGGCTTAGTGCCTTTCGAGTTTTCAAAATCTCGTCAAAGTTTGGGTCTAAATAATGTGAACACGTGCAAACTGGAAGAGTGAATGCCTGTACTCTGAGTTTTCTGTCTAAGGCTAGAGTGTTCGTACAAATCCGCAATATCGGACCAGTCACTCTTACCTGGGAACTCTTGGGGTGAGTGTTCACTTATAGGCGAGCATGTCTTCAGCGATGCATTATTATGACCTGCTTACTTTGATTCTTCACCATCTCATTTGTTTGCCTTGGGTAACAAACAAATGATCGCAATTTCTATGCGTTGTCATTTTGTTTTGATCACCCGATAACCTTTCACTTGTTTCTTCCTATGTCTTTCATTTTCTTCTAGAATGTCTCTTTATCTCAGCAACGGTCAAATGTCCAAGCAAGCAGCCAAACTTGCCCGGCAAATAGGCGAGGTAGTTCTAAAGACCGTGGACTTAGGTATTGCCATGTCCCGCCTCAAAAATGGAGCCACTCAAGAACCACTGAGGAAAGTAGAAGTCAAACCTGCACCAAAATCAAGAAAACGTAAGGCTTCAAAGAAACCCGCAGCAGTTGCACCTAATCCAGCACGACCTAGCCAAAAGGCAACACCACCTGCTAAGAAGCAATACAAGGGAACGGCACCACTATGCGACAAATGTAATGGGCATCACCAAGCTCACTTACAGTGTCGTCTGTGTGAATCATGTGGGCGAGTTGGTCACCCGGCGAGTGTTTGTCGAATTAACCCAAACCAAGGTGGTCCAAATCAACCACAAGTCAATTCTGCTCAAGCTCGCTTTCCCCGTGGATCGTGCTACAACTGTGGCGAGACAAGCCATTTCAGGAACAAATGCCCAAAGCTTGCTAAGGTAAATCCAACCCACGGATAAGCAAGTTGGCTGATCAGAAGATATTGTTGTCTCATGCTTCTGTTTCTTTTGTTTTCTTGTAGTGTGAAACAATCCGTTTTGTTTATAAATAAATTGTTATTCACAATTCTGATGTACAAATGTAGTTACATGTGTGTATGGCATTTCTCTATAAATACCTACATCAAGGAACCTTGTTCTTTACAAACTACTCTTATGATTCTCCCTTTCAAGTGATCGCTCATGATTTCCTAAAAATTTTAAGTACTCGTTTCATTCTAGGAGAGAAAGTACAAGAAATAAAGCAAAATTATGAGTAATCGTGCTTCTGCACATTTGTGCCTTTGAATCCTTGGTTAGATAACTAAGGGTATTTTCAAATCTCATACTCGTTACGTTCTGATTTTTCAACATGCATAACATAAGTTTTCAAAACAACCTTCATGACTTCAAAAACATTTTATATATAGTTCAAAAACGTTTTTAATATAGTGTATTTACTTAACATATCATATGCATAATTTCAAAAACATTGTCTGTATTTTCAAAAACGACCTTCATGATTTCAAAATATTATTAATACAGTATAATTACTTATATCAAGTGCATGATTTCAAAAGCATCATTCATGTTTTCAAAAACCTTATACATAATTTCAAATTCATCCCGCATGATTTTTTTTTAAACATTTTTTATAAATATACCTACCTAATACACCTACTTTATGATTTCAAAAGTATTATATATAAGGTTTCACATTCAACCACCAATCACATTGACATCAGACATCACTTTGTGAGGGATTGCTATGAAAAAGGTTTGATTTCTCTGCATCATGTTCCAACTAAAGATCGGCTGGCAGATGTGCTAACAAAAGCATTAGACACATGCACCTCTGAAAGCTTGATCTCTAGGATTGGCATGCTTAACATGGAATAACATGCAAAATTTTGTTTTTCTATGAATAAAAAGGCATTAAAATGTTTTCAGAAAATCAAAAATCGATCCTTAAAACTGGTTAAAAATGAATTTTTTTTCCATTAATCCTTGAAAGTCTGTCATAACCACTGATTGGTTCAAATATCTGATTGTTGAAAATTATCCACTGCTGAAAGACAACCGCTGTTTCCTCATTCTTATTGTTGAGCACTGTTGACCAAACATCAGTGTTTCAATCACTGTCTATCCACTGATAGTTAAAATCAGCCACTGTTCTCATTTTTCACTGTTGTCAACCACTGATATTGTCCATCAAGGGTTTCCTAAACAGCTGTCTTCCACCTTCCATCAGAGGTTGTCACCTGGACAGTTCTTAGTCGTCCGATCTTTGTAACCACTGCCACGTCAGCATTCACTTTTCACTCTCATAAAACCCTGATCAAAACCCCAAATAGAGTTTTCACTGCCGTATCGAATTCAAAATTCCTTCAAAAGCGGTTTCTATCTCTCATTCATCTTCTTCTTCCATTCACAATTTCTCAAAATCACCATGGCTCTCGCTCTCAAAAACCCACACAACTATCTTTGTACACTTGAAAAAAAAAACAAATAAAACAAAGATTTCCATTCCATCATTGACGCACTTTCATCCTCAAAGTACAAAACTTTGCTGACCTGCAACACACCAACCTACCCAGATACCCTACGCGATTTCTGGAAAAATGCTAAACTTGAAGTTCAAGACAAAAAGCATTGGGCCATTACATCTAAAGTAGGAGAAATTCTGGTTTCAATCACACCACAAACCATATCAGAGGTTTTTGAGATGAACGATCAAACAGGTAAAAATTCTTTCCCAAAGGATGAGTATCAAATTGATTTGATCGAAAGAGGGTATGTAGGACAGTTAACAAAAGCTACAATGCAAAAGGGAGAATTTCCACCTCCCATAAAGTTCCTATTTCATACCCTGCTCACCTGTGTTTCGAATAAAATAACTGCTTTCAATGAAATTCCTTTAAAAATCCAATACTTGGGGTATGCTATTATGGCTAAAACTGATTTCAATTACTCCCCAGAAATTTTCAATGATTTAATCAAAAATGTAAATAATATCAAAGAAAAGAAGAAAGCCTTCTTATTGTTTCCAAGGTTTTTGAGTTTTTACTTACAGCAAAAAATACCAAAAGATAGTGCACAAGTACTTATCCAAGGTGCATCTTTTCAAATAAACAGTCTTTCTGCTGAAACTTTTACAAGGCTGTCAGAGTCAAAACCTTCCAAAACACAAACAGGGGAGTCTGAGCAAACTTTGGATGAGTCCACATCTGCTCCTCAGACTTCTGCTGTTGAGCCCACTGCTCATGGTAACCACAGCAGCACAACCACTGTTGTGCAACCCCCACCAAAAATTCCCAAAAAGACCAAAAAGCAATAAAAAAAGCCCACCAAACCCTCTAAAAATGACCTTCTGGAAGATGAGATCCCAGAAGTTAATCCAGTGACAACACAAATGTCACCAATAACCACTATTGCTCCTTCCTCACAACAGTTGGAAAGATCTCCACCAAAAGCCTTAACTCCTCCTGCTTCCTCACAAAAGGAACAGGTTGTATGCACAGGGACACCTCAATATGAAGTATTACCCTCACTTGAGAGTATGCTTACAAGTCCTTCTCCCGGGGCTAATTCTCTTTGAACACATATCCCCACCTCACAACTTCCACCATCCATTAAAACACTATTTGATGACATTGAGCTCTAGACACAAAACAACCCCTCTCACCAACCCATTACTGAGAGTACAACCACAACAATGGCTGTGTCTAAATCCCCTCAATTGGTTATCCCACAAACAGATGAGGAGGTTACACCACTGGAATTCTATGAAATTCCTGTTGGTAGTTCAAGTGGAGCAGCTACTACAGGTGTTGGATCCACTGATCTACATCTTGACAGTAGTTTCATAAGTAAGACTCCCTTGAAGGCAACCACTGCTGATGCTATCAAGATATCCACTGGTGTGTTCAAGTTAACCACTGGTGAGATTTCCAAGGTAACTACAACAGAGGGAGGTCCCCAGTACCAAGACAAAGGGGCATCAGTGGATGAACCATTGGAGACCCCTCCTAGTTCAACTGCTGATACAACTACCACTGATAGGAAATCAGGTGATCCCATTCATTTGGGTGATGGTTTAAAATACCAAGATTTGACAGAGAGGCTCTCTACCATGGAAACAACTATTATAAAAATGAATGAATCCATTGAGTTTCTAGTTCAAGCTTCCAAAAGTCAACCCATTCCACAACAATATTCCCAAGAGCTATTGAATGCAGTTCAGCCAATCATTACAGCTCAAAGAGAACTTGCAGAAACTCAGCACAACTATCAGATGGCACTGATAAGAAATATGGTTGATGCAAGATACAAGGATACTCAGGCAGAAATCAAGGCTATCATGGAAGCTTTGACAAAAATGACTGGCACTACTCCTGCACCCATCTTTAGAGATGATGATGATCAAGATGATGCCAAAAAAGGGGGAGAAACATGACATGAAAAAGTTTGGCAGACCTACTCCTAAGCAAAAGCCAACTAAAAAGCCAGATCCTGAGAAGAAGTCTTCTGCAGCCACTGATGAAACATCTGACAAAGAAAAGAAAAAGGGAGTTGATGAAACCCTGAACATTCTAGCAGATGAAGTGGCTACAAATAAAAAGACTGCTCAAAATCAGAAAGAAACCAAGGAAAGGGAGTGGAGAAAGGAACAAAAGGCAATTAAAGAATGGGAAATCAAAACAAAGGGTCTTGGCACTTCTGAAAGAAGAAAATCTCACAAACATAGCAAACCACCCCTTGCCACATATCCAAAATCACCCTCACCACCAAAAACAATTGGTCCCAAAACCACTGCTGGTACCAAAAGAACATCCATTGATACACCTAAACCAACACCACCACCACAAAAACAGCCTACCAAAAAGCCTATAACAAAACCATCATCACCAATACCATCCACTGCTGCAACAAATGTTGACACTTCAACAATTGCTAGTCAACCAATCACCACTTTCCAATTCCCTTCCCAAGCCATACTCATTCCTGTTTCCAAATCCCCAACAAAAACCCCTTCTCCTACAAAGGTTTACACCAGAAAAAGAAAGTTTCAAGTGAATGATGATGATATCCCTGCACCTACTGCTATATCATCTTCACTTTTCATTCAAACTAATCCTGAACCATTTATTCCTCCACCATCACCACCATCAAACTTACTTGTTGACCCACAAGTACTTGAAGGTCATGATCCTTCAAGAACTGTTCCATTAGCAGCAGATTATCCTCTAGAGTTGCATGCAGTAAAAGATGAAATGAGTCAATTTATACAGTGGATGATCCTGCAAAGAGAAAATTTCCTTCCCTTCATGGCTTTAGACCTCCAAAGAACATGGATGAGTATTTAAAACTCAAAGCCAGGCAAGCTGAATTGCAAGCCAAATATGAAGGAAAAGGGCAAGGTGATGGTAACATCTCAAGTGGAATGCAGCATGGGCTTAGTAAAGTCAAGAAATTGGAAGACTATGCAAGAGACTTAAGTAAAGAGATGTCAAACTTACCATCAAATACTGATCTGCAAAAGAAGCTGAGGAAAGATCTCTTAGAGCTTATCATGAGAGACAAATTCTATCCTGCCAAAGTTGAACAATTTAAAGACTGGCCACTCATTGCACTCAAAGATGAAGTTAATAGAATTGAAAGGATAAGAAATGATCCTCAAATGAAAAGATCTGCACCAGATTGGAATAAGTACAAAAAGACTATTGCAGAACTTACCCTGGAATATAAAAGGAAGAAGGCTGAGTTGGTTGCAGCCAAGTATGGTTCAGCAAAGACCATCTCAAAATGGTTTAGGCAATATATAGATATGGTCTATGAGAAGCTTGAAAAACTAAGAGAAACGGATCCCATAGCACCAAAAAAACCAACATACAAAAGCAAAACCACTGATGAGCCAAAGCAGCAGACCTTCTCTCCAAAAACATTGTTCACATCATCTGACACATCCATCATTGCCTTAAATCAAAGAAAAAGGCAAAAGCAGATTGATGAAGAAGATGCATAGAGAGAAGCTGACATCATGAAAGTGGCCATCAAGCAGATGATTGAAGAGAATCCTGACTCACAAAAGTTACAAGAAATTGCCAAAAGATTTATGAGCAGGCCTCCTTCTCCAAACTCTCATCAAATAAAGTCCATCCCAAGAAATCCATTGAACTCAAAAATACTAAAGTGGAAGTCTGATAAAAAGACCCATGTATTGACTCTGCTCAAGTCCAATGGAAAAGTTGAACACATTTCAAGGGAGGATGCATTAGGTCTGGATGCAGCTGATCTCCTAGATCTTTTAGACCTTCAACTTTGTAGGGATGAGGATGATGAAGACTCCATGAACTTTGAATTGCGGTTCAAAGGGCAAATCAGGGAGAAGCTGATGAGAGAATAAAGATCATGAATGATGAAGTGTTTTGGCATCATCTGTTCTAGGGGGGAGATTGTTGGCCCATGCATTCAAGCCCAAAAGAACAGATGATAAGGAAAGCCAAAACTGGTTCTCAACAGTTGATCATCATAAGCAGAGCATGTTCTAGATTCTCCCCATGACAGTGGCTATCTATCATCTGATGAATTCTAAGTACTGATCTTCTCAGCAACTGATAGCCAAAGACCTGATGAAGTATAAAGACTGAAGCCCTAACTACTGCTGTCTCTCAAGTACTGATGAAGACCAAAGCACTGCTCGTTCAAGGACTGATCACCCTTTGAAGAAAGCACTGATCCTCAACATCAGTGCTTAGGCTGCAACAGTGGAAAGATGCAGCAGTGTTTATGTATTCAGTTGTTTGTTGTAATCAGTGTTTTGTATTATCAGTGGTTAGAGTTTGTTAGGTTGTTAGATGTCACTTTCTAGGTGACGTCAGCAAAGATGCTCAGTGGTTTAGTTTGTACTATAAATAGAACAGTACCTGTACTGTTCTACTAGCTCTTTCTTACCAAGTCATCTTGTACGAACAAATCAGTGAGCTCAGGCTGAGGGGGAGTCTAGTTGCATGCATGCATAGTTGAATTTTGTAATAGATACAATCTTTCGACTGAATGAAATCATGTTTGCTGAAAACTATTCTTCTTTGATTGTGTGTTATAGTTTATTTCCATTTCCGATGCACATTAATCTCTGTTTTCGTCTTCCATCTTTATTAAACAACACAATCTAAGAAACTCAGATCCTAAAAGGGCCCTTCATCATTAATGAAGTTTTGTCTTAGGCTAGGAAAAGTAAAAGGAAGTGTATGTTTTTTAAGTTTGACTTTGAGAAGGCGTACGATTGCGTATCATGGAATTTCCTTATCAATATCATGCACTATATGGGCTTCCCAGCGAGATGGAATAACTAGATTATGGGAATTCTTTTTACGAGTCGCACCTCTATCTTGGTGAATGGGTCCCCAACGGACAAGTTCGACCTAAGGAGGGGGCTTCGTCAAGGTGACCCGTTGTTTCCGTTCTTCTTTACTTTGGTCATGGAGGCCTTGAACGTTATGATGAACAAGGCGGTCGCTTCGGGCACTTTTAAAGGGGTTGAGCTTCCTAGAAGCGGCCCTAAATTATCCCATCTCTTCTATGCGGACGATGTGACCTTTATCAGGGTTGGTTGGAAGAGAACTTTAGGAGCCTTTACCGGATCCTAAGGTTCTTTTTGTTGGCGTCGCGGCTCAAGGTTTACTATAATAAAAGCAAGTTCTACGGGGTGGGGATTGGGGACGACGAAGTGACAGAGATGGCCGACATTCTCAAGTGTAGGAAATGTGATTTTCCTTTCATGTATTTAGGCCTCCCCGTTGGGGCGTCCATGAAACGGGTGAGGGCGTGGAAGCCAATGATAGATAAATTCCAAGCTAAGTTATCGGCTTGGAAATATAGAGTTCTCTTATTCGCAGGGAGGGTAACTTTGGTGAAGTTGGTTCTGGGTGCCTAGGCAATATATTATCTTTCGCTCTTCAAAGCTCCCCGGGGCATCTTAAAAACCTTGGAAGGTATTCGAAGGCGGTTCTTATGGGGAGGTGTTGTCATGACTCGTAAGATACGGTGGGTGGCTTCGGAGAGAATTCTGAAATAAAAAAAATAGGCGGGATGGGGGTTGGAAGCTTCATAGATTTAAACTTAGGTCTTATCGCTAAATGGTGGTGGAGATATAAGAACTATGACAACGATTTGTGGGCTAAGGTTGCTGCTTCGATTCACAGCGGGGGGGGGGGGAGTGGGAATATTATCCCTGGATAAAAGACTCTCAGCGGCATATGGAATGGGATTGGCAAAACGAACGCCGAATTTTGTGAGGTTGGTCTGGATTTAAATACCTAACTCGTGCAACCTGGAACTGGGATGAACCGGGGAAGGGGGGGTGGAAGTGGGTCAGCGGGGTTAAGGTTGTAGATTTCTCGGTTAAACAGGTTAGATTGGACCTGGAAAATCGGGAGAGTGTGGACCTAAGTGCCCAACGTTTTAAGTGGTGTAAAATAGGCGAACCGAAAGTCAACTATTTTCTTTGGAGGGCGGCCAGCGAAAAAAATCCAACGGCAATGGCTCCCGTGGCTAGAGGGGTTGCTTTTGGCGACGAGTTATGTCCAGTTTATGGCAGCAACAATGAAACTGCTGACCACCTGCTGGTCAACTGTTCGTTCGCTGAAACAGTTTGGCTGCGAGTGTGTTTGTGGCTGCGGATCCTTGTCCCAGGTAGCTTCGGTTTAGTAGCCCAAATGTTGGATCACCTGCAGCAAGTTAACCTTAGCAAATGTAAGAAAAAAGTGGTATACGGAGTCAGACTGATGACGTTCGGGAAGATGTGGCTGAATCGAAATGATCGAGTTTTTAACAACCTGCACAGGTCAGTGAATTTTGTTGTGGAAGAGATCAAGCTGGGCTCCTTTTGGTGGATGACTAGAAGACTAAAACTTGCAGAGCTCACTCAGTGGGAGAGGTTCGAAGGATTAGATATTGGCTAGCCTTTTTGTTCTGTTTGGATGTAATTTGCTGTCTAATTATGACAGTTTTGTTTTGTGACCCTTAGCAGCTTGCTAAGGGTCCGTGTTGTGGTTTTGTTTGTGATTAAAGTTTGTTCTCATGGTTAGCCTAAAAAATGAATGGAAGTTATCCTTAGCTTTCTTTTGGATGGACGGTGTCTCTTGGAACTTCTCACTAATCAATTTAGTGATCACCTTTACAAGTTTCTCACTAATACAAGCAATAACCACTACAACAATTCTCTCTAAAGCGATAGAGATCACCAATCTAATTCTCAAAGTAAAGGTAGAACTCAACATGTGTACATAACCACCACGTAAGTGTTAAAAGAACATTCAACACTTCTTTTCTAAATTTATGATCTTTCTTTTTGGATGGTTCAACACTTCTTTTCTAAATTTATGATCTTTCTTTTTAGATGGAAGATGTCTTTAGCTTTGTTTTTGGATGGAAGGTGTCTTTATAGCTAAAGACTACATAAATGTTTAATTATTAAATAGTTTCAAAAGGCAAAATGTTCCAAAGGTGCCATAATCGGTGCTACCACACGTCCACAAATCTACCACAAACTCCCAAAAACAACTCCTGTCTATTTTCGCAATTATAACCATTTTGATCTTTTTTTCAAAGATTTTCCCCAACCATTTGGCTAAAGAAGGGTATATTAGATAACTGAATACTTGTGAAATGAATACTTGTTTCAAATACTTTACTTAGTGAAGTCTTGGACTAAAGTGTGTTATTCTACTTTCAAGACATAGAAAAACATGGTAGAAATTTAAAAAATAAAATAAAACAAATCTTCCAACAATTTGGTTTTGATACACTTTTTTATAAAAAATAAAAATCATTTTTAAAAGTTGTAATATACTTTTATAAAGTAATCAAAACATATTTAGTTTATTCTACAAAAGTTCATATTACCATATTATAAATTACCAACTTGTTGGTGCTTAGTAGACTTGTATCTTAAGCTTTGGGGTGTTTCAAAAAAAAAAATGTTAATGTTTAGTAGAGTTATACCTTGGAGGTTTTTCCAAAAAAAACAACAATGTGTAATAAGAAAAATTAAATAATAATATTGTTATTAACAAGTGTTTAATCTCTTCGGATATTACAATATTAGTACCATAACAATTTTGAGCGAACAACATCGCTAAAGGTATCGAAGCTATTGGATCCATTATTGATATCCATTTTATAGTTTTTGATTAATGTAAAACACGTGTCTATACCATTTTAGATATTTCACGACTCTTTCTTTTTAGAACTTTCTCTTTGAATGCCACTTTTGTACCGATACTATAACGAATCGTTACAGATTGAATTCCCGCCACACTGCAAAGGAGGATTATATCGTCACTGCGTCATTTTTATCTACATTTTAACATTCAGTATTTGCTTGTCGCTGCCACCACGCGTTTTGCAAGTGTTGGATCCCCGCCGCAACGCGCGGGAGGGTAACCAAGTAGTTACAATTAAAACTCAATCAACCTAATCACACAAAATTACGAAAAATATTGATATTCAAAATCAACAAGGAGAAAATTATCGTTATAATCGGACAAACTATTTAGGCAAATTGGATTTAAATAATTCCAGCTTTCTCAATTTGGCTTATAATAATCCTAATTCAGTTATTAGCCGATAATAATCCGAACTGGACCACTTTTGGCCGATAATAGTCCGCCGTTAAAACTAGCTTAACGGAGTTAAGCTTTTTTCCGAATTACAATTTGATGTTTTATGGATTTTGATCAAAACGAGGATACGAGTCGATTTATGTAAAACTTACCTCGAAACGATACTTCAAACAACTTGATTTTTGTTAATTAGAAGTTTAAACACCCGAATTGAAGCACCGTTTTCATCGTTTGTGGCAGTATTTCGAGGTAAATTTTACATCAATCAACTCGTATCATCGTTCTAATCAAAAGCCCTAAAACATTAGTTTGTAATTAGGAAAAAACTTAACTCTATTAAGCTATATTTAACGCAGACTATTATCGGCTGAAAGTGGACCAGTTCGGATTATTATCGGCCAATAACTGAGTTGAGATTATTATCGACCAAATTGATAAAACTGAGATTATTTAAATCTAATTTGCCAACTATCAATTGTATGTCAAACGTATAGCGTATGACAATGATGTTAACATTCTTTCGTATGTCATACAACCTTTTATAACTTAAAAAACAAATTAACATTTTAAACTACACGATTTTTCCCCCATTGATCCAAATACGACCTTATAATCTAACATTAGAAAATTCATTTTGACATTTTAAACTACTCCACTTTTTCCCATTAGTCCAAATACAATACAATCATGTTAATTAAATCTAGCTCCATGTTTTTTTAATAGCCATGAGTAAAATAACTCCGATATGTTAGTACAGTACAAGTGAAAGATTCCTATACGTCCAACGTTAACTTCAAAGCTTAGCTGTCAAATTGTCCACTGTCTGTCATGCTTACAAAACGAACCACCCTGTCACCTTCCCAAACCCCAAAAAGCAAAATTCGTACCACCAAATCCACCTCCCCATATAATCTTCCCCTTCACTCTCTGCACCAAAAATCCCCCTTTCTTCACCCATTCCTTCAAAACCAATCTTCAATTTATGCCAATTTCACTCCAAACCGAGTAATCAATCACAAATGGTTTCTCTTCAAGAAAGCTCTAATCCGGGTCGGGTGAACCAGATCACCCGACCCTATTACACCCCACCCTATTCTTCATCCTCCTCTACACCTTCCAGGTTCCAGAAACACCTCGGCCGGTCCATGCGGACCGTCCGGTCCAATCTCCACCAATCTGAATACACCAATAGTTGCTCATTCGTTGCTAATATTGACGAGGAGGCTACACCCTCTGAGAATCTAACTGATTCTGTCATCGACGTTCACTTGCACCAGCTTGCAACCGCTCCAACTAACAATATCTCCAAATCGAGTTTTTCTACCAATTCTACTGAGGAATACCTCGGAATCTCACAAGCTTTAAGTGAGTTTTCCGCCTGTAGCAGTGACATATCGGGTGAGTTGCAGCGGCTAGCATGTCTTCCAGAAGAAGAATCAAGCGGAAATCAAACAAATCTAGATCAGAATCAGAATCAGGAACAGGAGTTTCTCCAACGAGAGAATTTCTCTACGGAGATTATTGAGAGTATATCACCAGAGGATTTACAACCAACGGTGAAGATCTGTGTTGACAGCTTGAGTTCAACTTCAGTTGTTGTGAAAAGGTCAGCTGCAGGCAAACTACGTTTGCTTGCAAAAAATCGACCGGAAAACCGAGCGTTGATCGGTGAATCCGGTGCGATTCCCGCTTTGCTACCGCTTCTTCGGTGTGCTGATCCGTGGACTCAGGAAAACGCGGTTACTGCGTTGTTGAATCTATCACTGTTAGATGAGAACAAACCGTTAATTGCTGGTGCTGGAGCAGTGAAATCTTTAATCTATGTGTTGAAAACCGGTACGGAGGTATCGAAGCAGAACGCGGCTTGTGCGCTGCTGAATCTAGCTATGATTGATGAAAATAAGGTCTCGATTGGAGCTTGTGGTGCGATTCCGCCTTTAGTGTCGCTGTTAATCAACGGTTCGAATCGAGGAAAGAAAGACGCGTTAACGACTTTGTATAAATTGTGTTCGACGAAGACGAATAAGAAAAGAGCGGTGACTGCGGGTGTTGTGAAGCCGTTGGTGGAGTTAGTGGTGGCTGCTGGAGAGGCAGGTGAAGAACAGGGAGCGGTAGGAATGGCGGAAAAGGCGTTGGTGGTTTTGTGTTGCGTTGCGGGTGTTGATGAAGGGAAAACTGCGATTGTTGAAGAAGGTGGGATTCAGGCACTTGTAGAGGTTATAGAGGATGGTGCTTCGGTTAAAGCGAAGGAGTTTTCGGTGGTGACATTGCTACAGTTATGTGAAGGGGTTAATGGTGGTAGAAACCGAGGATTGTTGGTTGGAGAAGGTGTGATTCCGCCCCTAGTCGCTCTTTCGCAGACTGGAACCGCGAGAGCGAAACATAAGGTAATTGATTGTTACAACTTTGTTAACAAATTACAGTCGATTAGGATTAATTTAGTGTAATTTGGGTACAGGAGTAAAGTAACATTGGCCGTTAAAATAAATTGAATTAGATTTTACATCTATATAAATTATTAATGGAGTTCAAAAGAATCAAGGAAGTGAAGGTTTTTTGTGTGATTCTTAGAATTCTTTTAGAAAGTGACACTGACACCCATTTCTTGTTTTGCTTTTGGTTTTGGTTTTGGGCTACCCTACTTTGCATTTAATTTTTTATGTGCAAATTTTAAAGCTTGAAGTACAAATCTTAACTGTAATATGCAAGGAAAATGGGTCTACACTACACACATGATTATTATCTTTTATAAATGTTAGACATAAAGACCCTTTGCCTGAATTTATAGATTGCCCTGGATTTGTTCAGTGCTTTTTCAAAAGCTGAAACCAACCAAAGATATCTGAAACCGAATATTAGTACAAATAAGTGTTGCTGTGAAAATTCCAAAATGGGCAATTGGGCATAGAGGCAAAGCTTTTAAGGGGCGGGAGAGAGGGGGCGGCTGACCCCTGAACTTTTTGCTTAGTAGTAGAGAGAATGTAGTTTTCGTATAGAATTTTTTGGCATATACGTTTTCGACCCTCCGTTTTATAGAAATTTTTAAGTCCGGTGACTTTCGCCCCCTCCCCAATCTGTTTAACATAAAAATAAATTTAAGTAGACAGTTGCAAGAGAACTGTGTAAACATATGTTTTGAATAAGTTGTGCAAGTAGCTATTTGAACACTTTTTTTTTTTATTTGAAATCAACTTTATAAATTTGTATTGTGGATTATATGTGAGTGGAAATTCTACATATATGCAGGCTGAAACACTACTTGGGTATCTAAGAGAACCAAGGCAAGAAGGATGTAGCTCAAGTCCAAAGTAAGGTATTGATATATTGAATGATAGTAATAGTAAGTGTTCTTCTAGAAAGTGTTGACTGTGAATAGGAAATTTTATTTTCTTTTTTTTTTTTTTGGTGGTTTGTACAGAGTGGTGGTTGAGAGTTTCTATAAGAAAAAAAAAAAGGTTGACTAGTTGTATATTTTAATTAGTGATAAGATGAAGCTGACCTTAGGTTTTGGTTTTTTGTTTCATCTGTGGTAAAATCAAGAGTTTTTGTAGCTTGTGTTTACCTATTATCTTGTTGACTTTAGTGTTATCTTTTATGTGATTTGGTTTTGGTTTCAACTCTTGTTATACTCTTCTTATATATTGTTTTAACCATTCTTATAATCGGCGAGTTCAGTCGAAAAAAATAAATATGTTGTGAACCGCAAGATCAAACTATATTTCAGGGATGTAGATCTGGGCATGAAGTACATATATATGTACTTATGTATAGAATAAGAGAATGGATAATTAATATAGTTGATCTACATATACATGTACATACAGGGTGGGGTTCTAGAGTGAACACTAGTGTATTTACGAATTGAGTGAATAAATTCTGGCCATTGATTTACACACGTGTATGGCTAGGATTTCATCATCAAATTGTATTTTATCATCAAATCCTGACCATCGATTTACACACGTGTATGGCCAGGATTAGTTCGCTCAGTTCGCAAAGACACTAGTGTTCACCCTTGAACCTAATCCTGTACATATATGTGTGTGTGTTTTTTTTAAATCAAGTTCATAGGGTTTTATTTGAACTATGGGCGTCTAACGAATTGAGTTTTGAATACTCGAATTAATCGAATTTTCAAAAATTTAAACATGGAATTTGAATTTGATTCGAATCGAATTTCTAGTTTTACGATGTCAAAAACTGAATCTGAAGAACATGGAATTCTAGTTTGATTTGGATTGAATTTCTAGTTTTTCGAGTCCGGTTCAAATCCCATTTGATTTCTAATTTGAGGTTTGTAGAGTTGGATGCTTAGATATTAAGGAAAAAAAAAATGAAAGCATATGATGGATTGGGTGAGGGCATTTCATTGGTGTAAAGTTTGAATGGCTTTCCTTCAGCTTTACTGTTTGTTGGTCCTACATTACAAAACCATTGGCATCTAATATTAAAGCCACCAACCCCACAAATAAACCGTGTATAATGTTTCTTTATAATAATTCGTAGCTAGATTGAAACACGTAGCTCGTTCCAAATCTACTCATTTGTAAATATACTAAGATGGCTTGATCGGTAAACGAGATGAGCTCAAGCCAAGTTAAACTCATTTATAATTATGCTAAGATGGCTCGGTTGGTAAATGAAACGAGCTCGAGCCAAGTTAAAGCTCCCTCTTAGGCTCACTTGTTTGGCTCAATTAGTCAATTTCATTTATAAATAAGTCTACATAAGCCTATTTGAAACCAGCCTAATATTGATTATATATTAATTTCAATTATGTTTTTTTAATTAAAACATAAAAAACTAACTATTAATTACAATTTACAAGCTGTGCTCAAGCTAAAATTCTAAAATCTCAGTAGCGGGCTCAGTTCACTCGTAAAGAAACGACTCTTATGGGCCTGCAGATCCAGTCATCAAACCCTTAGTTCAGATTCAGGTTCAGGTTAATATTGGGTTGAAAATAATAATGGTTGGATCTTGTTATTTGGTGTTAACTAGTATTTGGGATCCGCACTTTACGGCGGGACCATTAAGCCGAACAAAATGTATACGTAACAACGTTGAACTACGTACACAAATTGCGGCGTGTTTATTCGCAAAAATTAAACCAAAACGTAAAACATATAAAAAATAACTAAATTGACTTAGAATCCGCGTGTTGCGATGGGATTGTTAAACCGCAAAAAAATAAACGTAAATCGTTGAACTATACACATGTGTGGCGTGTTAACTCGCAAAATTAGACCAAAACGTAAAACACAGAAAATAATTACTAAGTCGACCTAGGACCCGCACTTTGCGACGGGATCGTGAAACCGCAAAATAAATGTAAAAATTGTTGAACCACCCACGCGCATGACGTGTTAACACGTAAAACTTAGACCGAAACATAAAAAAATTATCGTAAAAAAGAATAACTCAGTTGAAACGATAAAAACCCAACGTAAAAAGCTAAAAAGGTAAAATTAAAAAGTTCAAAGTTTAAATAATAAGGTTAATGAAAACGGAGGGGTCATCTTGTACTTTTCTAAGAGTATGTGTAAACAATGGAAGTTAAAAGGGTAAGATTTGTAAAAAAAAATTGAAAAGTGAAAAAAAGCTCTCACAAAGCTTGTTTACAAATTAAATTAATAATTAATAATTAATAATTAATTAATAATTAATTAATAATTAATAATTAATAATTAATTAATAGATTAATAGATTAGATTAGATTAGATTATAGAGTTGAATGTCATTTAGTCCCTGTGGATTGGTCATTTTGTCAGTTTAGTTCAAAGGTTTCATTTTTCGTCTATAGGTTCAAAAAGGTTTCAGTGTTGCCATTTTAGTCCACTGACTTAACTTCATCCATTTTTTTGTTAACAAGAAGGGCAATTCGGTCATTTTATATGGCCAAATTGCCCTTCTAGTTAACAGAATTATATATAAAATGACCGAATTGCCCTTCTTGTTAACAAAAAAATGGATGAAGTTAACCCAACGTACTAAAATGGCAACGGTGAAACCTTTTTGGACCCACAGGCAAAAAATGAAACATTTGAACTAAATTGGCAAAATAACTTAAACCACAAGTACTAAAATGACATTTAACTCTATATTATATTATATTATATTATACTATACTATACTATACTATACTATACTATACTATACTATACTATACTATACTATACTATACTATACTATACTATACTATACTATACTATACTATACTATACTATACTATACTATACTATACTATACTATACTATACTATACTATACTATACTATACTATACTATACTATACTATACTATACTATACTATACTATACTATACTATACTATACTATACTATACTATACTATACTATACTATACTATATTACATTATATTACATTATATTATCTTATCTTATCTTATCTTATCTATATTTTCTATAAAAGGAGAAAACCAAAGGACATAAGAAAAGCTGAGGTGGCAGCCATAGAGGCTGTCCTACAAGTCTTTTCTTATGTCATTATCCCATCATAATCCTTAATATATAAAATCACTTTTATTTTCAAAGGTCTGGTCCACATATAGAAAATCACTTTAATTTTCAAACATCTGCCCACATCTACAAATGGCTAGCTGTTTGTAAAAACACTTCAAACCTCTGCCCATATTCAAAATTTAAAATCCTGGCTCCAAATTCAAAATTCAAACCACATATGAATCTGGCTCCCTATAAATAACATATGTGAATTTGGCTCCATATTCAAATTTTAATTTATCTCTCTCCTTTATATTTGTGATCATATCTCTCTTACTCAAATGCATAGCTCTCATGATTGAGCCGGTTAATCTTCGATTACAGTCATTTTAATATCATTGCTCCAATATCATTGTTCCAACATCGTTATTTCATTGAAGCTCTGTTTCACACACCAACGTGTGACCTCGGCTTTTCTTATGTCACTTGGTTTTCTCCTTTTACAGGATTCCAAATTTGCATATTCAGTCTGTTCATCTGCGATTACAGCTTTTTGTACTTCACGTAATTTTTCCAACATCATTGTTGCAACATCGTTAGGGTATGTTTTCTTCTCTGATTTTGAATCTTAAAATTTGAACTGATCTGTTCTAATTTTCGGTTTATATTTCAGCCTAATCAGAGTTGTTTGAAATTCAAACAATTAGTTGCGGGTTATTTTAGGTTTTTGGATTCTTTTAAACTGTTGATATATATTGATAATATTTATTTTAAGGTGTTGATATATTTCAGCTTTGTTTTTTCCGAGCGAGCAGTGGGGAGTTCTTTGTAGATCCCAAAACGAATCCGGATCACAGGGGTTGGTTGTTTTAACCCATAACACCTATTGATTAGGTGTTTGAGATATGAAAAGTTAAGAAAGATCAAAGATGAAGGTGAAGCTAATGGATTAATGAATACAACAAGTGTTGTATTGAATCCAAACAATAAGATATAACAATAAAACACCTTGGATATCAGATTTGAGCACAAGATCAACACAAGAAAATAACAACACCAATATTCATTCAAGAGCCAAAAGCTTAAATTTGTTACAAGGCATGAGCTATATATAGTGTTCCTGATCAGCCAGCAAATTTATAAATTTGCTGGAATCTTATCTACACTAGGTCAGGAACTATACTATTAGAGAATTACAAAATAAGCCCTTGCACATTCATATTAGCTACAAACTATGACTAAACTAATCCAGCACAAGTATCAACGATCTCAAAAGGTCTAACAATATCCCCCCTAGATCGTTGCATACTTGTCTTTTCATTCTTCAGTTGTGGCCGCTGGATTTTCTGTAGCTTGCTTCTCAGGCTCTTTGGGACTGTCTTCATGCACTGTCGTTTCTGGTGGTGCTTGAGTCTCGGTTGGTGTAACCGAAGTTTCTTGAGTAATTGCAGCTTCACAAATTGGTTGGTCCTCCTTAGTGGCCTCATATGTGGATGAGGCCGGAGGTGGTGATGTAGTGGTGGGTTCAGTTGCAGAAGCAGAAGTTCCTTCTTTCTTTCGTTCGTGTTTCTTCTTCTTTCTTGCTTCCTTTTTCTTATCTTCCTTTTCTTTCCTCTTCTCAATTTTATCAACCAGATCCAGCATTTTCCTTTTCAAATTCCAGGCTCGCTCCACCGCTCTCTGAAATAACGCTGCCTCCTCTATGTTTGCGTTACCCGCTCCCACGTTTATACGACTAGCGTTTAATATTCTCAGATCTGAGAGCCCAAACATAAAAACATCCATCGGATCCAGAATACGAATATCCACATTTTCATTGGATCTTATTACAGCTTCACCGGTCCTGCTGTCGTAAAACCATTTCTTAAAATTGTTGAGGGCGACAGGAACTTCTTCTGGGAGCTTGATCCTCGTGACAACTTTGGCTGGGTTGATCACCCACGTCACCTTTCCCTTTCTGGTTACTGGATCGATGGTTGTTTTTGAGACTCTGCGTCTTAGACGCTGCGGAGCATGATTCGGGAAACCCCTGTTACTTTCTTTGGCAATTATTCGCTCGAAATCCCTCCCGATTCCTCTTTCTTCAGGGTTTAATATGTCTAGACGACCAAGTTCCCGTAGATCCCACCTGGGAAGTGAGAAAAGATCAAATCCGGTCTGGAAATACTGGATTACTCCACCACGTCTTTTCACTACAAACATTCCTCGAACATTGTCGTACATCCAGCTGATGATCTTATCAGTAGCTTCAGTCTTTTCCACTGTTATAACTTGATAGAAATCCGGGAGTCGTTCTCTCTCCTTCTTGAACCATTCAGGGTGCTCAGGAGCGAATGTTTTTCCATTCTCTTGTTCATAGAGAACTTCGTCTTCAAGACCCCATTCGAGAAATTTTGCCGGCATATCATCTCGATCCACAGCTTCTTCATCACTTTCGTTTCCCTCAGATACTTTGTCGACCGATTCCAAACGCTTTTTCTTAGCTTCAGCCTCCTTTTCCTTTCGAGTATTTTCTTCTTCCACGAATCCCTCAAAATCGAAGATTTCTTCAAAGGAAAACATGGGTTTCAATCATTGCATCTACGAAATCATTCAACGATTGAACTTCCTCAGTCACTGTTCTTGGTCTTTCTGAGGCTGATATCTCTTTTCGCTTCAACTTCTTTTCTCTTTTCTCCTTTTCTTGCAAGGCGTGAATCGCTTTCAAATCTTTAATGTGCTGGCGGTGTTCTTCTGACTCGGCCTCCCTTATGCCTGCCTCCATAAATCGTTCAGTGCTTTCCGACGCCCTTTTTTTTTGGGTGGTTCGTCTTCAGCCGCCTGTTTTTCTTTCCTTTTTCCTTTAGCGCGTTCTTCTTTTGCAGCTGCTTCGGCTTGAGCTTGAGCAGCTCGCTGTTGTTTTTCTCGAACAGCTTCCTTGTACTTTTTATATGCTTCTTTTACCAGAGGTAATCTCTCAGCTCGATACATCCAATCATGCAGCAATACCCATTCATTGGTTTTGATCTCGGTGTACCGATGGCTAGTGGGGACGTGAAATTTGTAAAGGTTTCCATCGTTTGGAAGATCCTTGTATTGATCATTGATCAGCATCTGAATGAATCTTGGATACATCGCCCACGTAGCTCCACTTGCATTTTCAAGCATATAGTTGAATATTAAGCCAGAGAGATTAAACTTCTGATTAAGACATAGATTCAGCATGGCTGCCGACCATTCCAAGTTCAAACCATCAAAACCACCCTTTCGGTGAGCCAGACTCATAGAAATAACATGAACAATGAACCTCCAATCTCTGGTGAGTCCTCCTCTCTTGATCTCTTTCTTTTGACGAAAATCTCCAACATAACCCATCCCTCGAAAACCATCCAGGATATCATCTTGACTCAGGCTTAACGGATCTTGATCATTGTCTAGTAGCTTCAGAACCTGGCGTATCCGGTCTTCAGTCACCTCTACTCTTTTGTTGCGAACCGTCGATACTATCCCTCTTTTGTTGTTGATGGTTTCTGCTTTTGCGTTTTCCCAGAATTCTTGTATGTGAATGTTGTAAACCTTAACTGCTGTCTCCACAGCATAACCGATTCTGCTGGAACGTACCCATCTAGTTACATCTTCAAAATCTAGAGGCACTTCATCCAGGTTGATGCTTTGATTATGTTTCAACGTTTTATCCCACTCAAGAATCTTCACCATACTGCACATGACACGTAAAACGAGGCAAGTTAGAACGGAAAATTACACAAGAAACTATGCACAGAACAGTATTTACAAAAATTAAACAAGATTATATAAAATATTAGATTAAATGAATTAAATGAATTTGAAAAATAAAAAAAAAACATTAATTTCGCTGTCAAGACATGGTTGTCTTCGCTGATGCCGGATATCGAGATCCGGAGACTAGATCGCCAACACAGATTGGTTATCATCGCTGTCTTAACCAGACCGAATAGTCACTGCATCTTCGCTAAGTTCGCTAACGATCCGGTTTAGCTTAGTCGGTAACTCAATCAGATCATGTGTTAATTTCGCTAGCGAACATAGCGATGACAAAGTTTCTTTTCCGGAAACGATCTACCAGTGAGACAACAGACTAAATCGCTACACGAGCGAAATAGATCGTTTGCTGGTTGCTCGAACTCGCGTTCGAGACTTTTGAGATTCCCAAGTAAATTCGCCATCTTCGCTATCATCATGTTAAGTTCGCTGGCACCATAAATTTCTTATAAAACCCTTTTAAAACCCTTAACAACTTTCATTCAAACAATCAGACATGATTTTGCAAAGAAAACAGAATCGTGAGCGATCAGAATTGTGTCGGTTTTACTTGGTTTTCTACTTGTATCATTTAACATAATCAACAGACTTGTGGTATATCAAGAACAACCAAAACCCATACAATGTATGAAGCATTAACCATTAATCCCAACCGATTAAGAAGTGAAAGCACCGATCAAGAGACGAACACAACGATTTAGTGAAGAAAATTACCTGATAATCTTGGTTGGAGTTGAATCTTGTGTTAATTTAATTAGAATATCCGGTGATAAACAAGAGAGAAGATGAAAGAACCGTTTTGAGAAGTTTTGAAAATTTTGAAAGTGACTTATGGTTAAAAAAAATATCTATATATGTGAATTTAGATAACCAGCGAAATTATAATTTCGCTGGTATCTTAATTCCGCCGCCAGATGCATGATTTCAAACAATCTTTAATTTCGCTCGTTGATTTCAAACTTTCTCCTAAAACGTGCCCATTTTTGTTTAAAAAACTGTTTATTTCGAAATATTTACAATTTTGCTAAAATTTGGGCCATTTTGACTCCGAACTTCGAAATTCTTACTCTGAGAGGTTCCATTTAATGCAGATTTCCTTGAAATATTTGATGTTCACCGAACTTACCTGCAGAAGATCATATTGCCAACACTCGCCAAATTCTTTATATATTATTATTATTATATACTAACCAGGGCACAAGAAAAACTGCCAGTATGTTTGTCCGCTTAAATCCATGCATCCTTCTTTCAACATGCCTTCGGAGAGCGCTTTTATCATGTTTTTGGTAATATTGACAAGTCTTCGATGGCCCCCACACAAGCTATTGAGAATAGAATCATTACGCCCTCGTGAGTCCCACATCGGGACATACCCCCGCGATCAAGGTATGCACAAAGATTCTTCATAACAGGTGAGTATATTGGTTTCATTCTCTTCAACGATAGAATGGAGATCAGGTCTGTACTTTCGTACAACAGAGATCCCAAGATCTATCGAGGGTTAAGATAGATAGTTCGGTGAACAGGTCAGTACCACCATACAGTAGAGTTACCAAACTAATCTATCTAAGGATTTTGGCCAAAAATGGCGCTTATTAAGGATTTTGGCCAGAAATGGCGCTTATTAGAAAGGGTTTGGCCTTTTTTTAAGGCACTTATTATTAAAGGAATATCATAGCGTCTAGGTAAGCATGTATCTGGATGCAGCAGAAGAACAACTATGATATCCTCCGAATGAAATACCAATATAAAGACCCGAAATCTCAGACTTTGGCAATCTGTCAACGCAAGATTCAAGACCATTAAGCCATATGCCGCAACGTGTTACCCACTGAGATGCGTAATGCCTGAGAAAAGCCAGAATTCTTGTGTAGACATTATGTTTTGCTCCCTAACAGTAGTTTACTCGTCGGTGTTGCTGAATCTACCGACACGTCGTTGCTTGGTACCCCGATTTCTTTTTGTTTTTTGTATATGCAAGAAATGACAAAGTGTTAGCAATTTTCTATCACTTCCTCTAGCAGGAGTCAGACATAAGCATTCGCTTTTTTTTTTTTGGATTTTCTGAATATATCCCCCCTAAAATCTTTATTTTCGTGAGTCCATTTGCCCGAAAATAAAATTTTAATAAGAAAATCTTTTTGGTGGGCGACGTTTTCCGATACTTGTTTTACTTTCAACAAACGTTTTTTTTAACAATAACTTTTGATCACAAGATTCATTTCCAGTCAAGGAAATTGACCATTTCTAACCAGGTTACCAACTGGTTGAATCGGGTTTTATCGAAGGCTTTCGTGAAGATGTCGGCCTGCTGCTGTGTTGTATCCACTGGCACCACTTGAATATATCCCTTTTCGTAAGCATCTCGAATTGCGTGAATTCGAATCTCGATGTGCTTTGTTCTTGAGTGGTGTATGGGATTCTTCACAATTCCTAGACACGCTTCATTGTCGATGAATATAGGAGTCTTCATGATGTTGATTCCATAATCCAGCAACTGATTTTGTATCCAGAGAACTTATGAACAGCAGCTGTAGGCCGCGGTGTATTCTGCTTGAGCGGTTGAGGTGGACACCGTTGTTTGCTTCTTGCTTTGCCATGAGATCAAACGATTTCCCAAGAATTGGCATCCTCCTGATACAGACCTACGATCTACTTTACAACCTGCATGATCACTGTCAGAATAGGCAATAAGATCAAAATTACTATCTTTAGGATACCAAAGACCTAGTTTCGGAGTTCCTTTGAGATAGCGGAAGATGCGCTTTACAGCAATTTCATGGGATTCCTTGGGATGTGAATCTAGCAGCTTCTTTATTGCAGCACGATTTGTAACAGGATTTCCTGCCTTCTTCATTTTGGTCATCATATTCAGAAAACGACTGATGTGGTCAGAAAGACTTTCTCCACGAACTCCACAAAACATGTCATACTGTTTCTGCACCATATCTTTCTTGCTTTCGATCAACTCTTCATTTCCTTCATAGTACTCAATCAATGCATTCCAGAGTGCATTTGCAGTTCGGTGTTCTTCAAACATGTTGCAGTCGTTGGTTGATAGTGCCATGGTTAAGGCAGCGTGAGCACGACGATCACGTTGGATAAGAGCTTTGTCTTCATCAGTAAAGGTAGTTGCATCATTGTTGGCAACTACTGCATCTCCTCGAACAACCGTTGGAATGTGGGGTCCAGCGGTGACAGATAGCCACAGGTTGTAGTCAGTGTATTCGAAGAACGATTGAATGCGAGTCTTCCAAGTGCTAAAGTCTTCAGCACCTTTCAACTTTGGTGGTCGAGTGGTGGTTCCAGTCTCAAGCTCCGCTTGAGCAATCGGACTTAGTTGATTCAACGACATCTTTGCTAGTTTTAGACGAAATGGAGCTGAACAGTAGTTAATTTCGCTGACAAGTCACGGTGACAGAAGTAATTTCGCTGATGACCAACGAGACTTGAACAAATTCGCCAACAGATCTTCGAACTTCGCTGATGCTTTAGGTGGTCCTGCATGAGCGAACACGATAATTCCGCTGTCAAAACACACATAGACGAAGATTAGATTAAATCCGCCGAATACCGTGATAAGAACGTTGTGGTTCAGTATCACAGTTCTCGAAGTCGCCTTCGATAATTTCGCTCAAGGGCCACTGAACACTATTTCGCTGATGATCAGTAATTTCGCTCGAATGATGATCGTCGAAATTAGTGATCCGGCGATAAGTTTCTCAGCGATTTGATTAAATTCGCTATATTCAACGCTGAGTTCGCTGAATTCAAAGATTAATTTCGCTATGTTCAAAAATTGTTCGCTGTCTTCAAGTATAATTTCGTTGGACAGAGGGTTTAACACGAACTAAAACCCTCTAATCACTCAAAAACAGCTCAAAAACCATGTTTTGATGAATCAAAATGTCCAAAATGACTCCCTAATCATGTATTAACAACAACCTATCGATTAAACACACCAAATCAATCCATTTTAAGACCAAAAATTTGAAAACTTTGAAACTCTAGAAAAACCTTCAAAACTATGAAAAATCTCAACAAGAACACAACAACCAAGAGCACTAAGGCTCTGATACCAAATTGTAGATCCCAAAACGAATCTGGATCACAGTGGTTGGTTGTTTTAACCCATAACACCTATTGATTAGGTGTTTGAGATATGAAAAGTTAAGAAAGATTAAAGATGAAGGTGAAGCTAATGGATTAATGAATACAACAAGTGTTGTATTAAATCCAAACAATAAGATATAACAATAAAACACCTTGGATATCAGATTTGAGCACAAGATCAACACAAGAAAGTAACATCACCAATATTCATTCAAGTGCCAAAAGCTTAAGTTTGTTACAAGGCATGAGCTATATATAGTGTTCCTGATCAGCCAGCAAATTTATAAATTTGCTGGAATCTTATCTACACTAGGTCAGGAACTATACTATTAGAGAATTACAAAATAAGCCCTTGCACATTCATATTAGCTACAAACTATGACTAAACTAATCCAGCACAAGTATCAACGATCTCAAAAGTTCTAACATTCTTCTGCACTGTTTTTGAAGTCTGGAGTGCAAAAAGTGGAGTACTTCATGAAGCGCCGATGTTGTTCCAGGTTTTATTGTATTTAATATTCAAGTTTAAAATGTCATCATACCCTTCTGTAGGTTCTTATAATTTAAAGTATCGCTTTATCAAGCAAGTTGAGGATCAAGTATATGAGGATAGAGCTGAAGAGGTGTTTTGATGGACTGCATCTTGGTCTGTTTACGAGAGACCAAGTGTCCAGAAACCTGATGGTGATGTCTTTCTGCACTTCAGATTTCAAAAACAGTGCAGAAGCTTTTCATCACGTTTTACTACCATTATATCCTTCTTTTACAGAAGACTTGAAGAAATATACAAGTTAAAAATGTCATCATACCCTTTTGTAGGTTCTTATGATTTAAAGTATCGCTTTATCAAGTAAGTTGAGAATCAAGTATATGAGGATAGGGCTACTGTTCAAGAGCTGAAGATTATTAAATTTCGTTGTTCAGTTCTCAATGTAATTGTTGATCTATCTTTGTAGGGCATTTTATTTTTACTAATTTGAACATCAACAGTTGTTAGTGTTGATACCTGCTATTGTAAATGTTGAGTTGCTACTGTTGCCAACATCTATTATTCCCAACAGCAGTTTCCAAAGAATTGTCAACCATTAACACAATAGAAGTTCTGAACATTCTTAAAAGTAGGTATTTTGAAAAAAATTGACAAAAATCTTTAAAAGTCTGTTGAAAACAACTGTTTTTAAACATCTGTTTGGAAAAAGATTCATCCATTGTTTAAAGGTATTGTCTGTTCTCATAATTTCTGTTTTTTGTAACGACTGTTGAGTTGCTACTGTTGCGAACATCTGTTTAAAGGTATTGTCTGTTCTCATAAAAAATAGCTATTTTTTTTTTAAATATTGGAAAAAACTCTCAAAAATAGTTATTTTTTTAAATAGTGGAAAACTCCATCAACAATGCTTTTTTTAGGTTATTATTGTATCATAATCATAAGTCTTAATATATAAAATCAATTTAAAACTGATTATCAGTGTTTTCATAGTATTTGTTGATGTTTTGAATCAACTTCTGTTTGGATAAAAATTTATTCACTGCTGAAAGGTATTGTCTGTTTTAATAAGTGTTGTTTATCCTAGCGACCGTTGATTTACCACTTTTCCAACATTTGTGTCCGTTGAAGTGGTAGTAGCATTTGTTTGCCATGTAGATTATTGTTGGTGTTTAAATGAAGAGGTTTTTTTTTTAATTTTTTATGGCAGAGGTTTAAAATTTGTCCTTTCAGTTTCTTGATATTTAATTTTATAGTTTTCCCATGAAAATTTATTTTTTAAATGTTTGGCATTAAATGGCTGTTGATATTTAATATCAATTTATTTGTTTATATTAAAAGTCCGTTGAAAACAATTGTTTTCCAAACCTGTGTTTGACTAAGGACTGCTGACTTATTATTGTTGCATAAGATCTGTTGTTGGCCAACAGTGGTTTCCAAACACTGCTGAAGGGTATTGTCTGTTCTCATAGGTTATGTTTAATCTAAGGACTACTGAGTTACTAAGGTTGTCTAACATCTGTTGTTGGCCAACAGTGGTTTTCAAACAACTTTCATCCATTATCAGAGCAGAGGTTCTAACGTGGACAGATGTTAGCCATCAGATCTTTGTAACTTCTAACACGTTAGCATTCACTTTTTCACTTTATAAACCCCTGTTTCATCCCCAAACAGAGGTTTTACTTTCGTATCGAGTTTAAAATTCATCACAGCGGTTTCCACCTTCTTCTTCAACACTTCTTCGTCAACCTCTCGCAACTTTCAATTCCGATCATGGCTTTGATGATGAAAAATTCGCATAACTACTTGGCTATTTTCGAGAAAACCGAGAACAATACGCTCTATCATTCAATGATTGATGTTCTTACATCATCAAAATATAAGGTCATTCTTACCGCGGACGCACCCATTTACCAAGAGACGCTTTGCGATTTTTGGGCGCAATGTGGCCGTAAGTATAACTTCAAAAGTCGGAGGTGAATCGGTTGTTATTACCCCCATTACCATATCAACAACATTTGAGGTAAATGACTTGGCAGGTAAGACCTCTTTGCCAAAAAATGAGATTTAAACATACTTGATTGGGAGGGGATATGATGGACAGTTGAATCAGGTAACTATGTTTAAAGGTAATTTTCCACCACCAATGAAATTCCTGTTCCATACTCTCTTAATCTGTCTCTCCAATAAAACTACTTCTTTTAATGAAATACCTTTGAAAATTCAGTTATTGGGGTATGCAATTTTGACAAATACTGATTTTAACTACTCCCAGGCACTGTTTATTGATTTAGTTGCAAATTTAAAAAACATTAAAAAGGGGAAAACTGCTGCTATTAAAAAGGGGAAAACTGCTGGTTTTCTTATGTTTCCTAGACTATTAAGCTACTACCTGCAAAAACATGTTTTTCAAAAAGCTTTTGAAAAAGGTAAAGCTATTAAAATGAATAGTCTAACTTCTGAAACTTTTACTCGCCTTATGGCTAAAGAGTCAGATGTTTCCAAAACTGAAGCAGAGGGGAATGAGGAAATTTTAGATGAGTCCACAACTACTCCTCAAACCTCTGTTGTTGAGCCCACTGCTCTTGGTGATTACAGCACTACAACCACTGCTGTGAAACCCCCACCAACAAAACTCAAAAAGACCAAAACAAAATCCAAAAAGCCCACCGAAACCAACAAAACGGGTCCTCTGGAAGATGAGATCCCAGAGGTTAACCCTGTGACAACACATATGTCACTACAAACCACTGTTGCTACTTCCTCACACATGTGGAAAGATCTCAACCCATAAACTAAACTCCTCATGATTCCTCACAAAAGGAACATGTTGTATCCACAGGGACACCACAATATGATGTCATACCCTCATATGAGAGTATACTTAAAAGCCCTTCTCCCGTGGCAATGTCTTTTTCGACAGCAATCCCTTCATCTTCTATTCCACCAAAGTTTGTAACACTACTTTAAGCTATTGACATTCAGACTGATAGCAATCCCTCCCACGAACACTTTACTGAGACTTTAACTTCAACAATAGCTATGTCTGAACCTTTTCAATTACCTAACCCAGAAATAGTTGAGGAGGCTACACCTCTTGAATTTCAGCAAATTCTTGATGGTATTTCAAGTGGAGCAGCTACAACAAATGTCAAATCGACTGATTTACATTTGGACAGTAGTTTCATCAGTCAGACTCCCTTGAAGGCAACCATTGCTGTGTCTATCAAGGTATCCACTGGTGAGTTCAAGTTAACCACGGGTGAGATCACTAAGGTAACCACTGATGCAGAGGGAAGTCCCCAGAACCAAGAACAAGGGGCATCTAATGAAAATTTGGAGATACCTCCTCTTTCAAAAGCAGATACAACCACCTCTGGTGGGAATTCAGTTGATCCTATTAAGTTAGGTAATGGATTAAAATACCAGGATTTGACGGACAGGATATCTAACTTTCTAACTTGGAAACAACTGTTGCTGATATGAAAGATCAATTGAAACAGTTGGTGGATGCTTTCAAAAGTCGACCTTCTCATCAGCAGTTATGCCAAGAGCTTCGGTATTCGGTACAACCCATTCTTGCAGCTCAAAGGGAACTGGCTGAGATTCAACTTAATTCCCACATGAAGCTAATTAGAGTTATGGTTGAAGCAAGATACAAAGACACACAGGCTGACATCAAGGGCATAAAAGAATGCATTGCAAAGTTAACTGGTACTACCCCTGCACCTGTATTTGAAAAAGACGATGAAGATGATGCTGAAAAGAGGGAAAAGGATTCCATGAATCAGCCAACACCAAGGAATCAGCCAAAAACAAAATCCAAAGTCTGCCAAGCAAACTTCTACAAAATCTCCTGGAAAATCTGATACTGGTAAGAAAAAGGGAATTGATGATACCGTTAACAAACAGACAGATAAGAAGATTGAACGAAAGCAGAAGAGGAAGCATACAAAAGAGGAAGATGAAGTGGTCAACATTGGAACGTCAAATAGAAGAAAATCACATAAGCACAATGAATCTCCTATTGTCATGTTTCCTAAACCAATATCACCACCAGAAAAACCAACCACTGCTGCGAAACTTAAAACCACTGCTGAACCTAAGAAGCTAGATTCGGATACACCTAAAACAAAACTCTCACTAGAAAAACCAGCTGTCAAAAAGCTGAATACAAAATCCTCATCACCACTGCCAACCTCCACTGAAACAATTGTTGATGCAACAAATGTTTCAACACATGTTAAGACAACAGTGGTTGAGACAACAGCGGTTGAGACAACAGTTGTTTCAACAGTTGTTAGTCAATCCACTGATTCTACCCAATTTCAATTCCCAACACAATCAACCCTTACATTCATAGCACCTTTTTCTTCCCTAACTCCTCCTTCTCCAAAATCTGTTTACACAAGAAAGAGAAAATTCATGGTGCATGAAGAAGAGAAGGAAGAAAAAGATATACCCGCACCAATTCCGTTATCAGCTACTCCATTCATTCAAACTTCACCTAAACCATTCGTCCCACCTCCATCAACAAAGATCAATCCATTGGCAGTAACTTTCCCTCTGGAACTGCTTGCAGTTCAAGATGAAATGACTCAATTTTACACAGAGGATGATCCATCCGAAAGAACCTTCCCATCTCTTCGTGGATTCGAAACTCCAAAGAATATTTATGAATATCTGAAGCTAAAGGTCAAGCAAGCAGAAGATAAGGCAAAAGAATAGTGTAAAGGGCTATGAGACATTAACTTATCAGCTCACATGCAACATTGGCTTGGTGAAGTCAAGAAGTTGGAAGATTTTGCTAGAGACCTGAGTAAGAATATGTCAAATCTGTCACCAAATGCTGAGCTACAAAAGACATTAAGGAATGATTTCTTGAACACTATCATGGATACCAAGCCCTACGAAGCCTACAGGTCTGATTTCAAAGACTGGTCCCTTGAAGCTCTTAAAGAGGAAGTTAATAGAATTGAAAAGATGAATAAAGATCCTCAAATGCCAAAATCTGCTCCCAACTGAAAACAATACAAAAAGGTTGAAGTGGATGAAGTGTTGAAGTACAAAAGAATGAAGGCAGAACTTGTAGCAGCTAAGGTTGGGACTGCTAGACAAATTGGAAAATGGTCTAGGCAGTATATTGATCGAGATTACAATAAGTTAGAAGTGCGAAGAAAGACAGATCCATCCCTTCCTAAAAAGCCAGTATACAAAGATGAAACCACTGTTAGACGTCGGCAGACCATTACATCTAAAAAGTTGTTCTCATTAGCATATGTATCCATCGCTGCCTTGAACCAAAGAAAAAGACAACAACTGATGGATGAGGAAGATGAAAATAGGTATGCTGAGTACAGAAAAGAGTCTATCAGAAATCAGTTACGATATGGATTGGATGACGCTTCGTTGCAATTACAAGCTCAAGTTGCTCAAGCACTTCAGAAGTTGGCAAGCAGGCCTCAATCGCCAAACTCCTCTCAAATAAAACTTCTCCCAAGAAACCCATCAGATCCAAAAATAGTAAAGTGGAAGTCTGACAAACAAACCCATGAATTGACTTTGATCAAGTCTGATGGTAGTGTTGAAAAAATATCAAGGGAGAATGCACTTGGTCTGAGTGCAATTAACCTCCAAGATCTTTTTAACCTTCAGCTTGATAGGGATGAAGATGATACTGATTCCTTGGATTTTGAACTCCAATTCAAAGGGCAAATCCGGGAAATGTTGATGAGAGAATAAAGATCTGCTGATATCCAAAGTCTGCTGATTCCTTGATTTAGTTTTGCTGAAAGTTGTTGAGGCAGGTGATTGCGTGTTTGTAGTTAACGTTTGTTGAACCTTAAGTTATATTCAAATTCTATTAAGTACCTATGTCTATAAATAGTTTATATTGTCTTTTTGGGTAAATAGTTAAATTTTATGTAACTGATATATTAGCCGATAATCTATGTTTATAGTTGTCTTTTAGCTATAATAGATAACACGTTTTGGTACAATATCTATACATGTATCTATATTTTATATTAATATGTGTTTTGCATGGTTGTCTAAGAAACGACCCGTGTTTGCAGCTCTCATTTTTAATGAGAGTACTAAATTCTTTGTTAATAACATTATTCTCTTAACATCTGTTTACTAACATTTGTAATTTCTGTTGACTGACCTTTTTAACATGGGTTGACTAACACCTGATACTTAGTGTCTATCCATCTGACAAGCTCTGTTGGAGATAATGGATAACAGTTTTTAGGAAAGTCTGTTGGAAAGCAACAGAGATTTTTAACAGTTAATAGACAACAGTGGTTTGCTATCAACATAATGGAATTGCTGTTGAATAAACCTATTTACCATTAGTTTATATCAATTTTGTAAGTCTGCACTAATTATTGTTTTACTCTCTATCAATATGTGTTATGCATGGTTTTCTAAGAAACGACCCGTGTTTACACACGGGTCTTACCACTAGTATTATATTATAGGGGAAGGATCCACTAAAAAGTGGATTTTGCCTAAATAGCTTAAGAATGATTGTGATGATGACATGTGGCACTCCTAATAAGTAGGAATGAAGGGCATTTTGGTCCTTATAAATAGGAGTGAAAATAACATGTGGCACCCCTTTTGTTTTTTAAAAATACAACAAAAAAATCTAGTACAAAAAAATCTAGCACAAAAAATCTAGTAAAAAAATATAGCAAAAAAATGTAGTACAAAAAATTAGCACAAAAAAACTAGTACAAAAAAATATAGCACGAAAAAATTCAGCAAAAAAATGTAGTACAAAAAAATCCAGCACAAAAAATTGAGAAAAAAGAATTTAAGACAAAAAAATTATGTCACACCCCGACCGCGTAAAACAACAAACCGCGGCGGAAACGTCGGGGAGTGGAGCGACAGAATTATTGTTTCAACAACCATGGTAATTAAAGTTTTGTATTATTAAGATTTAAGTTTACATTGTCTTGGAGTTCAAACTAAACATAACATAAATAACTGTCTTTTAAGTCACTAAGGCCCAAGTCCGCGTAAGTGAAACACAAACATCATCACGCATTAGCACCTGAAACACATGTAAAAAATGGGTACGTCAGCATAAAAATGCCTGTGAGATACATAGGTTTTGTTTATGCAGGATTCATGACTTGTAGTTAAAAGAAGTGCTTACCAAAAATGTAGTCATGAACCTTATAAAATGTTTTCCTTTATAAAATTGTATGAAAATCGATGTGAAAATCAAATGATAATAAAATGATAATGCATGGTTAAATGAATAACCAAGTAAAAGTGAATTTGTATAAAATATGTAATTTGTAAAACAATGTTGTGTTCTTGTATAAAGTGTTTCATGTCTTGTCAAAGTGGTTTAGATAACGCAACAACACATAATACAATAAAAGCACTTATATATAGGAAGTACCAGCGGCGTATCCACCATACTTTTATCATATAACACATAGCCCCGTTACATAAGTCACTTATCAATAACCAACCAAAATGTCTTGTTCAATGTCAAAATGTTTATGTGTAAACCATGTTCAATGTCATGTGTAACTGTATCATGTAAACCCAAATGTAATGTATAGCAAGTAGAAAGTATCTACTCAAACTATATGATAATGTCAATGTGAAAACAAATTTCATGTATGGTGAATAACTAGTAATTACTCAACACCATAGGAAAATGTACAAAACAAAGTTTTTGAATAAACCTAAGTTTAAATCAAATGTTATGTTTTGCAGAAAACAATGCTTTATGATTACAAACATTTATGCAGTAATGTTAATCGCATACATTCAAGCCTTGCGACTGTGGCGACAAACCCTTAAACAAATTAAAGGTTTATCTAAATTATGTATATCGGATTCTGTCATTCCCTACTTCCAAACAAACCTAGGAAGTCGGAAACGGGATTTGTCAAGTCCTATGGTACCATTACATACTACCGAGCGGCGTGATCAATGCTAATGAATGTATTATTGTCCCGATTAAACATACCAAATGTCATAACCAATGTAGCATGTGAAAACCATGTACTAGGTATGCTAAGTAAACATACATAGTAGAAATGTTCATGAAATCAATGTGCTAGCATGCTCAGTAAACATACATAGCAGAAATGTCATGTAAAACAATGTGTCCATATGCTAAGTAAACATATGCAACAAATGTGTCTTATGAAATCAATGTGCTAGCATGCTCAGTAAACATACCTAGCAAAACATAATTGAAAGCATGTACTACATGTATACTAGGTAAAACTAGCATGTCTATGTCATAAAAGTAATGAAAACACAAAAGTAACAAGTATGTACATGTGTATCACCCCAAAGTAATTGAAAGCGGTAAAAGAGGGGAACTATGTACTCATTTGGGATTGCTTATTAGTCTTGAGAATAAGACCAAATTAAGCTCCAAGGATCACAGAATCAACAAGGCACCTAATATAGGTAACTACGTTAATAATCGGATCCTAAATCGGGAGATAGGATAGAATGAGGTTCTATAAATCAAATGAGTATTGGCACTCATATGGCATGATTTAATAGTCCCAACATTTTGATTTGAAAGTCTACCTAAGTGCTTTTGACCCGTTTCGACCCATTATGGTAGTATAAGCTAATATAATGCGTCGTTTGCGTAAAACTATGGTCGGATGGTTAACTATGTGCTATGTCAAGTCTTACATGCCCAATTATGCCTAAACATGTTACTAAATCAGATTATATGTCAAAAAGTTGATAACATAGGCAAAATACGGATTTGTGCTTCAAAAGGGAATTTTGGTCATTTCCAATGGGCATATAAGCTAATTAACAAATAACTAACCAATCCTATGTGATCATAAGGTATAACCTCAAAGGTTATTCCCTACGCAACTATGATCACTAAGCATGCTTGGTCGGATCCTAATGATCGACCAAACGGGTCGGGTTCGAAAGTCTAAGCGGTCTAAAACCGCTTAACTTACAACCCTAAACAAGCACTAAACTAGTAGTGACGAGTTAAACATGTCAAAACATGTTTAACTAACCTAGAAAACTGATTTGGTATCAAAACAAAGTGTTTTGATACCTAAAAGTAGTTCCGTCGCAAAATGCGCGCAAATGCGCATTTTGACCGAAACTTTGACTCGTCACTACACCTAGTTAATGTGGTAATCAGTAGGTATAATCGCTAAGGATTATAACCATCGTGATTACAATCACGTTGCAAAGTTCAATTGAACTTTTACTTGACCAATAGATGGCCAAAACCGAAAGTCAAACTGTTGGTCAAACAGATTGACTTTCAGCTCTACAAAGCTGAAAATCACTACTTAAGCCATGAAAGAACACTCACTTGGTGTTCAAAGGCTAGAAGGATTATCTTAGAACTCATGTAGGTGGCTCCTTAGCAGGAAATCCTCCACTTAGAGTTCCAAAATGGAAACGAGCAAAGAACATGGAAGAGGTGAGGGGGTATTTATAGTTTTGAAGGATGAACAAGATCATTACATGTGTGTTATGTATTGCCCAAGCAATAATCTTATCCACACAAGTGTTTGGTGCAGGTTTCATGCCTTGGAGAAGTGTTAACTTGGTGATTAAGGTCTCAAAACTACCAAATAAAACCAAGTATTTCAGCAGATTTGAAGAAAACAACTTTCTGCCCAGATCTGATGGTGGCATGGCGCCACAGCACAGCCTCTAGGCTGTGGCGCGATGCGACGGGTAGGCCAGATGTTTCAAAGTTTGGCAGAAATGGTCCCTGCACGTATTTAAACTTGTTTTTGACGTTTTTAACATCCGTTAACCCATTTTCAAGGCTCTACAAGGTCGTCAAAGTGTAGGGGACCTGGAATATGCTAATAAATATCACGGATGTCGGCTCATTTGGTCGTACGTCACGTTGTTCGGTTATTTACGACGAAACTCGAACGGACGCGAAAACGAACCAAATTAAGCGACGAATGGTATTTTTGCATTCCGATCACTAAAATAAAAATATTTTAGTGTCTACAAAAGTTTTGGATGTCCAGATGTGGTCAGAACGTAAGATATGCGCATAAATGCAAACTTACGCCATTTTTGACACTTTTAGTCCCTGCATGATCAATTAAGCATATTTTCGCACACCGAACCACTCAAAGCTTATTTCTAAGCTATGTTTAGGTTATTTATGGTATGTTTAGCTTATGATCAAGTTCCGGACTGTAAGTTGCCATACGAAACGACATACTTTTGTAGTTTGACGCAAATAGTCCCTGTAAGCGAATAAACTTGTTTTGGCCATACCAAGCCCTTTAAAACTTATTTCTAAGTTATGTAAAGGTTATTTAAGGTATGTTAAGCTTATGTTGCTATTCCGGAGCATTTTTCGCGTTAAACTGATTACGTTTACGCATCAGTTTGCGTATAACTTTCCAGAAAGCGATATAGAGTTTAAAATTGATCAAAAATCAAAACGTGCAAAATGTCAAACATAAATAAACAAACACTGGGGGGTCAAAACATATTGTTTTATCAATATTGGATTGTTCAGAGTTTGTACAATGATTACACAAGCACAGATGTCACAAATTCAGCACAAAAAATTTAGCACAAAAATATAGTACAAAAATCCAGCACAAAAAAATGTTATACAACATAGAAATACAACACATTTTAGTGGGTTTTTTTAGTTTTCATATTTTATATAGCAATATGGTACTCAAATTAAAGATAAAAATACGCTCGATTTTACGGTGAATTTTTTTTTTGAAAAAATAATCTCGTATAAAAAAGTTATAAACATTTAAAAATCGGGATGGAATATGCATGTGCCTTGTCTGTGGAGAGAGAAAGTCCATAAATATGATTTTTCTAAGATACCCTTACACTACTCCTTTCTCCTACATTTTTATCTTAACCACTGATTTAAAAAATGAATGGTTAAGATTCCTTCTCATCCTATTTAGGTAAAACAAACTTTTTATTTGATCTTACCCCTTATATTATATTATAGTATATCATATCATATCATATCATATTATATCATATGTTAAAAGGACATCACTAATATTGGGGGAAGGATCCACTAAAGAGTGGATTTTGCCTAAGTAGCCTAAGAAGGATTGTGATGATGACATGTGGCACTCCTAATAAGTAGGAATGAAGGGCATTTTGGTCTTTATAAATAGGAGTGAAAATGACATGTGGCACCCCTTTTGTTTTTTAAAAATACAACAACAAAAAATCTAGTACAAAAAAATGTAGTACAAAAAAATATAGCACAAAAAATGTAGTACAAAAAACTATAGCACAAAAAAATCTAGTACAAAAAATATAGCACGAAAAATGTAACACCCCAAAACCCGAATGTTTATATTTATCGTATGTTCCTATATAACTTAGTATGAAATAACTAACTAGGCTATTTAACCTAGTTAAGTGTGTGGTTAAAAGTCTTAAATGACTAAAATAGTGCAATTTATGTTAAGTGACAAAGATGAGGGGCCAAATGGAACAAGATGAAAGTTAAGTTACTAAATAACAAAACTCTCACACACAAACACACATATCGTGTGTTCGAGAATGAGCAGGAAGCTCCCATGGAGCCAAGAACCCTAGCTTCATCCTTTTCATCAAATTGGAAGGATAAATGAAGCTCAAATTCAGAACCGAACGCGAATTTGTGATCACCTACACTAGGGGATCATAAGGTATGTCTTAGATCCTAGATTTGGTGATTACCCACGAAGTGGGTTATGTTGTAGATCACGAATTGGTATAAAATTGAGCATGAGTATGTGTTAGATTCATCATTTGGAACATGGATTATGCATGGTTTAGGTTAATTTGATGTTTAAGGGTGAAACCCATTTGTTATGGTGAAGATGATGACATGGGTAAATCATCTATGTCTAAATTCTTGCTTAAAATTGATGTATTTTGATTTGTAAGATGGATTCTTATGAGGGGAATTGAAAGAAATGTGATACTAGTATGTTTGATGTTTATGCATGTATGATTCATGTTGATTAGAAGGAAGAAATTGATGAAATATGTATGAGATTAGAAGGATATGCATGAACTAGTTGTACACTATGCTTACAAGGTAGTACACATATCAAAAGTATGATGAAATTATGAAGAACTTAAGATTAGATCACTTGTAAGTGATTAATAAGTAGTTATGAAGTGGGTTTTAGATGATGTAATGTAAATTGATGATTTACTTATGTTAACAATGTTTGGAATCACACATGTGTGTGAGTGTTTAAAGAAATTGGATAAGAAATGGTGAATTGTTGTTAGATGAAGTGAACAAAATGTGATGATAATATGTATGATGTTTAATTTTAAATACCACATGTTGATTAGAAGGAAGAATTTGATGAACTATGTATGAATTTAGAAGATTGTGCATGAATTAGTTGTACGTTATGCTTAAAAGATGGTACGCACCCCAATCGTATGATAAAATGTATGTATTGTCGTCCATATAGTCGATTATGATGTTGCGGGTATATAATGATAAGTCGAGAGTTAAACTAAATGAACCGTTGACTTCTAAAAGTCAACCGTGTATAAGAAGGATGGTTAGACGGGTTGTCATAATTGTAAGATTAAGGTAAGTTATATGGAGCGCGTTTGACGAATGTGTGTTTAATGCGATGACATGATGGTTTACATGAGTTTGAAATGATATGAATTTGGTCACATGTATTATGCTTGCTAGAAGTAACTAATGAAAGTCAAATAGGAATTATGCGATCGATATGATCGTTAACATGTACAATTATGTATGCTAATAAGAATGTGATTTCGATGACATGGAAGTATAGGAATCATGTCGAGACGGAATCAAGCACGGAAGGCTAACGGGTCAAAAGTGGCGAGGAAACAAGTATGAACATGGACGCACGAGGTAAGTAATTTCTTTGTAATCACTTCTTAGTTGTTTATGTAAAGTTATGTGCAATTTAATTAAGTGTGATGATCGAGGTCAAGTATGAAAGAATTGTATGAGACCGATGAAGTATTAAACGGATCTTAATTTTGATCCGAGCGAGGTATGGGTGATTAAGAACTGTAGCTAAGTAGTAGGATTTGGTTACTTATGCAAGGGAGTCCTTTGTTGTTAAGGATAGAGCAAAGTTGACAAAAACGCCCTTGATGGGTAAAACGAGCAAATGGTCTTAAAAGTTGATTACAAACAAGCTATTTGATTAAATGAATGTTTTGAAAAAGCAAGAAACCGAGAAGTATGGTTGTCGTAAGCTAAAGACCTTAAAATGCGCAAATACCCTTAACGGGTCAAAATAAGCTTTTGAGCGAAAATGGGTCAAGAGGATGCAAGACATCCGAGAACTTAATCTTGTATGATATACAATGTTGACATTATTAGGTTCATAAGAAGTCTTGGTCAAACAAACAAGTTTTGTGGATGAAGGCATGAACGGGTCGAATAAATCATAAATGAATAATAAGGCGATAGCGTGTAAGTTAAGAATTTCCTTAATCCGGATATGGGATTTTAAGTTCATAGGATAGAATGTGAATTTACAAGCATGTAGGAAGAAACGGGAGGTCAAACGGGTAAACGGTTCAAAAGTTACGTGCGTTTTAGTGCGTACGGACGATGAAACGAACCTGCAGAAAACTGCAAAAACTAGAGGGCGTCGCCGACGGGTAGGGGGCCGTCACCGACGGGCAAGGGAAAATCAGTTTTTGTGCTGACGGGTTAATTACCTGTCTACGGGTTTTTGGGCTACGGGAAAATGCAAGGCCCGTCGCCGACGGCCCTAGGGGCGTCGGCGACGGCCTTCCCAAGTCCCAAAAGCTGAAATCTTGTTATTTAAGTTAATTTATGTACCGTGGGCTTCGGTTTGATATCCGTGGACTACGGTGGACTTTCCAAACATGATTTTGATGGTTCCTTAGATGTTTATGGGCTATAAAGCTAAGTCTAAGACCCATGTTAATAATGTATGATTATGTAAGAGGTACGCGTGACCTAGTACGTGTTCGTTAAAGTATGTACGTATGTAGATGTGTATGTATGTATGTATAAAGATATGTACGAGTATATGCATGTATGTAACGATGTAGGAAGGGTATGTATGTATGTAGAGGTGTATGTACGTATGCATAAAGATATGTATGAGTATATGCATGTATGTAAAGATGTAGGAAAGGTATGTCCGTATGTAGATGTGTATGTATGCATGTATGTAGAGACCTATGAATGTAGGTACGTATGTAGAAGCGTATTTATGTATATATGAAGATACGTATGATAGTATGTATATATGTGAAGGCGTAGAAATGTATGTATGTATGCAAATGTGTATTTGTGTATGTATGGGAGTACGTGTCATCGTAGGCATGAATGTAGAGACGTATGAATGTAGGTACATATGTAGAAGTGTATTTATGAATATATGAAGATACGTATGAGTGTAGGCATGTATGTATTGAGGTATGGATGTATGCACGAGTATATGAAGTATGATTTTGGATACGTTAAGTGTTAACGATATTAATTATGTACCTGGAAAACGAAGATTTACGCAGGTACATTATTGAAGACTCACAAGGGAATGGATACGCTAATGATATGCTTAAAGTTAGAGAGAAAGCTGAATGGAAAGTGTACATGTATTGAGTCTTGTTTATGTATTGTATACTAATGTGATGAATGTATGTGGTGAGTGCAGGTTGTACGAATCACGGGTGGTTATCACGAGGAATAGAGCTCGAAGAGCGAGCCACAAGCTAGATTGTACGGGAATAACTGAATATGTATTATTAGTAATCAGGGCTTATGCTTTTTTTTTTTTTTTGTAAAAGATACATATTAAAACGTACTTTCAAGTAAGTCATGACGTTAATAATGAAAGAAATTTTATGGCACGAGTTTCCGCTGCGACTTTTTGTCAAATACGAATTAGGGTGTAACAAAAAAATTTAACAAAAAAATGTAGCACAAAAAATATAGCACGAAAAAATCTAGTACAAAAAATATAGCACAAAAAAATCAGCAAAAACATGTAGTACAAAAAAATCCAGCACAAAAAATTAAGAAAAAAAATTAAGACAAAAAAATTCAGCACAAAAATTTAGCACAAAAATATAGTACAAAAATCCAGCACAAAAAAATGTTATACAACATAGAACTACAACACATTTTAGTGGGTTTTTTTAGTCTTCATATTTTATATAGCAATATGGTACTTAAATTAAAGATAAAAAACGCTCGATTTTACTGTGAAATTTTTATGAAAAAATAATGTCGTATAAAAAAGTTATAAACGTTTAAAAATGGGGGTGAAATATGCACGTGCCTTGCATATGGAGAGAGAAAGTCCATAAATAGGATTTTCCCAAGATACCCTTGCACTCCTCCTTTCTCCTACACTTTCATTTTAACCATTGATTTGAAAAATTAATGGTTAAGATTCCTTCTCATCCTACTTAGAAAAAATAAACTTTTTATTTGATTCTTAGCCCTAATATTGTACTAACATTTGAAAGAGACATTTTCTTTGTTTGTTTTTAGTATTTTTTTTTTTACCTTTTTGTTTTATCACTAATATTGTACTAACATGTTTGCTATGTGTACTACATTAATATATTAATGTTATAAAATAATAATATACTTTTATTCATATAATATGAATTTTTGTATGATCATTATTATTGATGGACAATGGTTAAAAATTAAAATATTAATTTATTAGGCTTTTACTATCACACCCCCAAAATCCACACGCAGAGTACCACCGCATGGAGGCGTGACATGACCAGGATCTAGCCACCAATCATATTGAACATATAAGTAAGTAATAAAAGTAATTCATCAATATGAAAGGTGTTTTCCAAACCAAACATAATCAAGTGTGTAGCGGAAGCAATAATGTAAAAATTCAGTATAAGTATTAAGTTTGAAATATCATAAAAGTGTTTAACATAACATCCACGATCCATGTCCATAACGACCGCGCCTCCCAGTGCAAGCTCCTATTGTACCTATCGACCTGCAAGACATGTAACGAGAGTCAACAACTAGTTGAGCGAGTTCAAAATAAGGTGTTCAATTAATGCGTTCGTTATTCACAAGTAGTAAGTTCGTTGCATCACCATGCGTAAATTAACTAAGCCTGTTGTATGTTCAGTTATTGGGGGCTTCCCATGTTGTATGTACTAGACTAGTTGAAACCATAAGTGTTCTTCTTTATCCGAGAACAGGAACACGTACAAGGTTTACGTAGGTTTTACGTAAGTGCCCTTCTTAACCCGAGGACAGTGGTACGTGGGAGGTTTACGTAGGTTTTACGTAAGTGTCCTTCACAACCCGAGGACAGTAGTATGTGTGAGTTTACGTAGGTTTTACGTAAGTGTCCTTCACAACCTGAGGACAGTGGTAAGTACAAGTTTACGTAGGTTTTACGTAAGTGTCCTTCGCTATCCGAGGACGATGGTAGGTAGTCTAGTAACAGTGTAAGTACAAGTAATTGTTCAATCCCATTCCTTCAATCCCATTCCCTACCCACCGGGAATCCCATGCCTTGGTAAGAGTGTGAACTCACCTTGGTTTGCTCGGTATGCTAAAGTATGTGCTCACAAATAATCAGTCGAGTCCTAAAGTTATGCACGTATTCGCAATTAGTTTACATTCACAAGGTTCGACTAACAGTCAAGATCATCACGTACATGCAAGTAACAACCAACACATTGCATTTATCGGCTATACAAGTTCAAATTAATCCAATGAATACGCTATACAACTGAAATCATGCTCTGTTTAACATTAAACATTCACAATCCGAGAAATCAGATTAGGTCAACCATCTAACTGTTTTATACATCACTCCCTACCCATCGCTATTTATGGATACCAGGCTTTACCATATCATCGGGTTCTATCAACATGCAAAAATTCTTGTTCATAAGTATTATGTTTAACATTACAAGCATCATGCATCCGTTTACAAATGTTGGGTTGGTTGCTTACTGTCTCAGCGAAACACCCATGTGTTTCGTCGAGATTGGTCATGGCGAAACACTCATGTGTTTCGTCGAGACATGTGTTTCGTCGAGATCACACAGGGGTATCACTTTGTTTCGTCGGTCTGTACGTTTCGTCGACCTGTCAAGCAGTTACACAATATCACAAAAACCCTAATCGCCGATTAGCATGCAGAAGACATACGATCACACAAAAATCATACAATCAACGACAAACCATTCTGATCCTCAATTATATCATGCCATTATCAATTATCAAACCTAACCAATACGATCATCAAACGTTAAGGCCGATCATGGATAGAGAATTTAACATATGCCCTTATCACATTCAACCCATTCTAACATGAATGTCAAGCATAAATTTCACGTATTACTTAGTATTCAGGGAATCCAGATCATGATTACATATAACAACGATACGAAACAATCAATCATGCACAGATTAGACACTAACCGAGGTGGGAGAGAATAACGGGTTGATTCAACCGAAGAGGTTTCGAAGTCTTGCCGTTGCCGTCGCACAGGAAGAAGGGAGAGAGAGATAGGGACCTTAGGGTTTCAATTCTGTTACTAGTGTGGCGAATGAAGTTGTTCCGTATAACTTATACGCGTGTATGCGTATTGGGCTTAAATGGGCCACGGCGAATTTCTGGGCCGGCGAAACATTTTGTTTCGTCGTGTGTGTGTGTGACGAAACACACTTGTTTCGTCGAAGAGGTTTATGGCGAAATACTTGGTTTCGTCGAGTTGGTTCGGGGTGTAACAGTTTAAGTAACCAATTATATCATCAAACATACAATGAAACAATCACATAAACACACAAATGAAACAATCACATAACGTCTCAATATATAACAACCGTGTACGGTTACGAAGCAACCAAGTCGTACAAACAAACAACTAAACAATTATCGTGCAATTAATGCGAAAGTGGAATCTCGGAAACTCGAGTTGTCACATTATCCCCAACTTGAAAGAAATTTCGTCCCGAAATTTAGCATGCGGTTACTAAGGAAGCTAGTTAAGTTGTATCGTTTACTGGTTTTCCTGGGGTGTCACATCATCCCTCCGTTGATTTGGAATTTCGTCCCGAAATTCTGTAGTAGCTTCAGCCTCAGTAGTAGTTGCATTGTTCTCGAACAACCAGGGATTCTTGAGTTTCATTTGATCTTCTAGTTCCCAGGTGAACTCTGGGCCACGACGGGAGTTCCAACGAACTCGAACAAGAGGTATTCTAGTGTGTTTGAGGACCTTAACATCCTAGTCCGTGATTTCAACTGGTTCCTTGACGAATCGCAACTGTTAGTCGATAGTGAGCTCCTTCAAAGGAACTATGAGGGTCTCATCTGACAGAACTTCTTCAGATTCGACACGTGGAAAACGTTGTGAACTGCACCGAGTTCTGCTGGTAGGTTCAGTCTGTAGGCCACTTTGCCTATTCTTTCAATAATTTCGAATGGTCCGAGATACCGCGGATTGAGTTTGCCTCGTTTACCAAAACGAACTACACCCTTCCAGGGTGAGACTTTGAGTAGCACTCGATCCCCAACTTGAAACTCGAGTGGTTTCCTGCGCTTATCAGCGTAGCTTTTCTGACGGTCACGAGCTGCCGCCATGCGTTGTCGTATCTGTGCAATCTTTTCTGTTGCGTCTACTACCATCTCTGGACCTGTGATCTGACTATCACCCACCTCCGCCCAACAAAGAGGTGATCGGCATTTACGCCCGTATAATGCCTCGAATGGAGCGGCTTGAATGCTGGTGTGATAACTGTTATTGTACGAAAACTCCACTAACGGAAGATGTTTTTCCCAGCTGTTGCTGAAATCGATAACACATGCCCGAAGCATGTCTTCTAGAGTCTGGATAGTGCGCTCAGACTGCCCATCCATCTGAGGGTGATAAGCCGTGCTCATGTCTAACCGAGAGCCAAAAGATTTGTGCATCGCTTGCCACAGTTCTGAAGTGAATCATGCATCACGATCCGAAATAATGGAGGTTGTCACCCCGTGTCTCGAAACCACTTCCTTCAAGTAGACGTCTGCTAACGTAGAGAACTTGTCTGTTTCCTTAATAGCCAGGAAGTGTGCAGACTTTGTGAGTCGATCCACGATCACCCAAATAGTATCATTCCCACGCTATGATCTAGGCAGGCCAGTGACAAAATCCATGGAAATTTCCTCCCATTTCCATTGTGGTATCTTTGGTTGCTGGAGTAGGCCTGATGGTTTCTGGTATTCCGATTTGACTCTCGCACAAGTCAAACATTTGTTGACGTAAGTTGCTATGTGGGCTTTCATGCTAGGCCACCAATATGTAGTTCTGAGATCGTGGTACATTTTATGCGAACCTGGATGTACCGAGTAGCGAGACTTATGGGCTTCATCCATTACAAGCTCGCGTAAGTTGCCATAAAGTGGGACCCAAATACGCCCCGTTACATAGTAGGCGCCGTCTTCCTTTTGTTCTAATCGTTGCCTTGAGCCACGTAAGGCTTCAGCCCTGACGTTTTCTGGTTTCAACGCTTCTACCTGAGCATCTCGTATCTGAGCAGGAAGACCAGACTGAATAATAAGTTGTAGTGCTCGTACGCGCCTAGGCGTAGTATCCTTTCGACTGATGGCGTCAGCCACAACATTGGCTTTGCCCGGATGGTACTTGATGGCACATTCGTAATCATTAAGTAGCTCAACCCATCGACGTTGACGCATGTTCAATTCCT